>NC_080555.1:14025946-14158492 GCF_028640845.1 Ahaetulla prasina
CTTTCTCTGTTCTGTTCCTTTGATGTACCTGCTTGGGAATAGGGGGGAGGGAGGGGTGAGCCCGGGGCCATCTGTTTTGTCTCAACTCCGGTGGAGCAAGATCCAGGTGCCTGAGAACAGCCTTTTATCACCTTCTCAGCTCAAAGTTCTCACAATTTAAATCTTGGAATTGGCCAGCATCACAGTGGACAGTTGGGAGGGGTTGCAAAGTCCAATGTTTATGCATGGGAAATTCAGATTCTGCCTAGCTTCTCTGCTATCGCTATCTCTCAATAAAAAATCTTTTTGAAATGCTACCGGCTTCAAGACTTCTGTTTTCTTGAAGGGATCATTGAGGCAAGACCTTACACACTGATCCTCATCGTTAGGAAGTTTCTCCTCGGTTCTAGGTTGGTTTTCTCCTTGATGAATTTCCACCCATTGTTTCTTATCCTGCCCTTAGGTGCTTTGGACCCTAAGTCCAAATAAGTGGATCTGTTGTGCCTCACCCGCCCTCCTCTCCTCAGCCGGGCCCCTCCCATCTCCTGCTATCTGAGCCAGAGACTGATAGTGAAGAAGAATGGCCTGGCATGCCTCCAGCCCCCAGCCCTGGCACCATGCCCGGACAGACTGAGCAAACAAACCTCCCTACAGCGTGTGAGCACGAAGCCAGTCACGAGCTAGAATTGCCGGCAGCTGAGCAGGAGGACGAAAAGTGGACAGATCCCCGCTTCCGGAGAATGGAGAGGTGACGTCAGCAAAAGGAAGGGAGGGGCAGGCCTGGATAAGTGCTGAGTCATGGAGCCACACCCCATGGCCTATATAAAGGATCTGCTTTCTGGCATTCCTTGAGTCAGGCAAAGTCTCATCTGGTTGCTGAAGTCACACCTTGGATTCCTGCCTGCCCTGAGAACTCTGACAGGAATTTGGCAAAGCTGCAGAGACTTTGTGGCCACGCTCGATACAGACTTCCCAGACCCGGCCGTCAGAGGAGGAGTGGGACATGACAGGATCCCTCTTTTTTGTGCCATCCCCTTAGATGTTGGAAGACTGTCATATCAACCCCCCCCCAAGTCTTTCTTTTCACTAGACTAGACATGCCCAATTCCTGAAACCATTTTTCGTATGTTTTAGCCTCCAGACCCCTGATCCTCTTGGTTGCCCTTCTCTGCACTCGTGTGTCTGCAACACTTACTATAAACTTTCAGGTCAAAGTGCTCGTTGATTCTCTCTGAAGTTGTTAAAGCGATGTTTGCCGTATATCTGTTAATGTCCTCTTCGCTTAGATGGCTGAGATGCAGATTCCGGCAGTCATCAGTAGAGCTGACACGCTTCTTATACGCTTGGAGGGGGATGAGAACTTTACAGGGCTTACTGGGGGCTACAAGGGCGAGAGTACTGAATCTGCCGTTTTTCTCAGCCCTGGACCAGGAAATGCTTGAAAATGGTCTTGATTCATTGATCTTGAAAATGATGGTTTTCCCCAGAATGCCATTCACTTGTATAGCCGAGGTTTCTGTGACAGCCAAGAGAAGACAAAAGGCTTAGAAGCAAAAAGCAACACACTAGCCAAGCCGAATTGGTTTATGTTTTTTTTTTATTGGACACTTCAAAAAATGCACAAACAAATACAAAGGTCAACATGAAAAAAGAATAAAAGCAATAGCAATTATTGCTATTAGCGATTAGCACTAAGACTTATATCCCACTTCACAGTGCTTTTATAGTCCCCTCTAAGTGGTTTACAGAGTCAGCCTCTTGTTCCCAGCAATCTGGGTCCTCATTTTACCCACCTCGGAAGGAGGGAAGGCTGAGTCCACCTTGAGTCTAGTGAGATTTGAACTGCCGAACTGCAGCCAGCAGAAGTAGCTTGCAGTACTGAATTCTAATCACTGCACCACCACAGCTTATAAGAACGAACACAAGATAGATGATAAATTGAGGATTTTAAATGTTATGGCAGTTAGGGCTTTTTAACTTTTCATTAATTAGTTGTAAATAGTTAAATATATTGTATTTCACATTGAAAAATTAAGGACCATTATTGAACTACTGGTCAACAAAATATAAATCACTGAATAGTGTTCAGTCCATAGTAGCAAGAATCTGTTCTAATTTTGGTATTTCATTTATTTAATTTATATCCCACCTTTTTTATTTTTACAAATATAACTCAAGATGACAAACATACTCCTCCTATTTTCCCCACAACAACCCTGTGAAGTGGTTGGGCTGAGAGAGAGAGAGTGGCCGGCTCAAAATCACCCAGCCCCTTTCCTGTTTAAGGCAGGACTTGAACTCACCATCTCCTGGTTTCTAGTCTGGTTCTTCATCACTAGACCAAACTGACACTTGTAAAATTAAAATGTAGGTTCTATGCACATATAACCCCAAATTTTGGGTGTGGTACTGGTTAGGTACTATGTCAAAGAATATTATAGCTTAAGAAGTGTCCAGTTGACTTTTAAGGCAGGACATTCTTGGGGACGTAGAAGCATTTTTCAACAATTCATTTATAGAAGGGATTAAGTGCTGTTTCTAATAAAAGGCAATATAGTATCCTTCCAACAATTATTTATTTTATTTATTTTATTTTATTTTATTTGATTTTTATACCGCCCTTCTCCCGAAGGACTCAGGGCGGTGTACAGGCATAATAAAACCGACAATACAATATACAAGTTTAAAATACGATTTAAAAAACTTATTTTAAATTAGCCCAATGATTAAAATTTACCATACTAAGAAAACCCCGTTTAAAATTAATAAATTTAAACATTAAAATCCCAATTTAAGCCAGCCCTGCGGATAAAAGATGAGTCTTGAGTTCGCGAAATGTCCGAAGGTCAGGTATTTGGCGTAAACCCGGGGGAAGCCCGTTCCAGAGAGTGGGAGCCCCCACAGAGAAGGCCCTTCCCCTGGGGGCCGCCAGCCGACATTGTTTGGCGGACGGCACCCGGAGAAGTCCCTCTCTATGGGAGCGTCGGGTCGGTGGGAGGCGTGTGGTAACAGCAGGCGGTCCCGTAAGTACCCAGGTCCTAAGCCATGGGCGATTTAAAGGTCATAACCAACACCTTAAAGTGCACCCGAAGGCCACAGGCAGCCAGTGCAGTCTGCGCAGGAGGCGGTGTTACATGGGAGCTACGTAGCTCCCTCTATAACCAGCGCAGCTGCATTCTGGACTAACTGAAGCCTCCGGCGCACTTCAAGGGAGCCCCATGTAGAGAGCATTACAGTAATCCAAGCGAGAGGTAGCAGGCGCGCGAGTGACTGTGCATAAGGCATCCCGATCAAGGAAGGCGCAACTGCGAACCAGGCGAACCTGGTGGAAGGCCCTCCTGGAGGCGGCCGTCAAATGGTCTTCAAGCGACAGCCGATCATCCAGGAGGACACCCAAGTTGCGCACCCTATCCTTTGGGGCCAGTAACTCGCCTCCAACAGCCAGCGGCTGCAGCTGACTGAATCGGGTGCCGGCATCCACAGCCACTCCGTCTTGGAGGGATTAAGCTTGAGCCTGTTTCTCCCCATCCAGACCCGTACAGCTTCCAAACACCGGGACAGCACTTCGACAACTTCATTGGGGTGGTCCGGGGTGGAAAAGTACAGCTGGGTGTCGTCAGCGTACTGCTGGTATCTCACCCCGAAACCACTGATGATCTCACCCAATGGCTTCATGTAGATGTTGAACAGCAGGCGAGAGAATCGACCCCTGTGGGACCCCACAAGTGAGGCCCCTCGCGGTCGACCTCTGCCCCCCTGTCAACACCGTCTGCGACCGGTCGGAGAGATAGGAGGAGAACCACCGATATACGGTGCCTCCCACTCCCAATCCCCCCAACCGGCGCAGCAGGATACCATGATCGATGGTATCGAGCCGCTGAGAGGTCTAATAGGACCAGGGCAGAGGAATATCCCTGTCCCTGGCCCTCCAGAGATCATCCACCAATGCGACCAAAGCTGTCTCCGTGCTGTATCCGGGTCGGAAGCCGGACTGGAACGGGTCTAGATAGACATCTTCATCCAGGTGTTGGGGCAGCTGTCGCGCCATGGCACTCTCTACAACCTTCGCAACAAAGCGAAGGTTGGAGACTGGACGATAATTACCCAAAATAGCTGGGTCCAAAGAGGGCTTCTTAAGGAGGGGTCTCACCACCGCCTCTTTCAAGGCGGCAGGGAAAACCCCATCCAACAAAGAAGCGTTGATAATCCTCTGGAGCCAGCCTCGTGTCACCGCCTGAGTGGCCAGTACCAGCCAGGAAGGACACGGGTCCAGTAAACATGTCGTGCCGTGAAGCCTCCCCAACAACCTGTCCACGTCCTCGGGAGCCACAGGGTCAAACTAAATTAGCACCTATAAAGGTAATTCTGCATACTCTGGGGAGATAAACAGTTTGGTAAAACTGAATATCCTCGGCTGATGTTGGAATCCAACTTTTCAGACTTGTTTCATTCAAGTAGGAACTATTTTCCACAATTGTTGAGCTGTACAGCATTGCTCCCAAGTATGGAATCCTGCTTGCTCCAGTTCTGAGCCTCGACTGGAAGGGAACGTAGAAGGGCCAAACTCCCCCCCCTCCACCACCGAAACCATCGCGGAAGTTACCAGCTTGGAAGTATAAAAGTAGGAGTGTCATCCAGAAAGCATCCTGGTTTTGCATGCCAGGCACTTTCCTGCGTGGATTCAAGCAAGACAAAGACGTGGTCTCTGCCACTGGTGGCTCCCACTGCCCCCTCTTGGCTGAGACCTCACAATCAGGTGACTCAGTCTGCATCGTATGCAAATTACTTACCTGGAGGGGGGAAAGGTTAAGCTTTCCTGCCCCAAATTTGCTCCTGGGAGATTTAGCTTCTTTCGAAAGTTTGTGTCAACCCTGAAACGAACATGGCTGAGGCCGTCTTGGAGGCTTCATGGTTGCCACCAGGCAGAAGAGGGGACACTGGGGGTGGGGTGGGGGGAATAGATAGCTGGGGTTTTGCCGTCAAAACAGCAAGTTTTTCTGTGGGAACCAAGGACATTACAGCAGGTGGTTGGGGAGAGGAGGAGTGGAGTAACCAAGCAATGTGACTGATGATCGGGGGCGGGCGGGGGGAGGGAGGAGAAAAAACGTCCACTTTTAATTAGGTGAAAAGTGCGGGAACTTTCAGAGTTGGTTTTCTCCAGTTGTGCTGATATGATGTATCCAATAAACCTGTTCTTTAAGGAATCTACCTGGCCTTGGAGTTCTGCTGTCGATGGGTGCATTGCTCGGAATGCTGATCGTTTGAATGTATTTTGCAGCCCAATGTTTTCACGGCTGAACCTCCCCCCTTGCTCGTTCAGGAAGGGCTGCCGCTGCCTCCCTCCGGCAATTTCTTTCTTCAACTGGTACAAACCTTCCCAGATGGCATATCTGGATTGGAACGGTTGTCCCAAAGGTGCTTTTTCAAAAGGCAACTGGACTTCGTTTATTTTTTCTTCAAGATGTTTCACTTCTCATCCAAGAAATTTCTTCAGTTCTGAAGCTTCTTAAAGTGAAGAAGCTTCTTGGATGAGAAGTGAAACATCTTCACGAAAAACCCCAGAAATTCCATTTGTCTTTTGAAGAAGCAACTTTGGGACAACCAACAGTGACAATCGTCTATGGAGAATCTCCATAGACGATTGTCACTGTTGCTTTCTGGAGAGACTCACCTTGTCTTCCAAGAGGACAAAACTCCTATTATGGCCCTCCATCCTGAGCAGACCTCCAAGACCTTTCCAACTCTATTATTCCATTTTAAAAAAAAATTCAAGTGGACTTTTAGAGTCCTGTGATCTTGGCTGAAATGCTGAGTTGGGGTCCCCAAGCCAACTTGGGGTCCCCAAGCCATGATTTCAAAACTGGACTGTTGGGACAATGTTTACTGCAGTGAAGAAAAGACAAGTGAGGGATTTCTTCCTTCAGTGGGGGCTGCGCAGAGGCCACATTGCAGTCCCTCCTTCCCAGTGTTGTGACCCAGGCTCCCGGACTCAGACTCCTGGAGGAGGATGATTCAGAGAGTGAGGAGGAGGAGCTGGCAAGGCCTGCTTCCTCTGGGCCCTCTCCCTCCCTGGCACCGGCCCAGGAGGAGGAGGAGGAGGGGCTGGCAGGGCCTGATTCTCCTGGGCCTTCTTCTGATTTGGCAACGCCCCAAGAACAATCTTGGCTTGATGCGAGACTGCGCAGACGTGACCGGCGCGCGCAGCAGAGGAGGCGTTGGGACAGGGTCAGGGAATGATGAGTCACAGAGCGACACCCACAGGGGATATAAAGCAGGAGGCAGAGCTTCCTGGCTTTTTGTCTTGGACAAAGCAATGAATTTGCGCGGGCAAACTGTTTCATGGATAGAAGAATCTGTTCGTGAGTGACTCATGCTTTATCTATAATTTTCTGGTTATCTCCAGGGATTTTGGTAGGCGCATGGGGAGACGTGTCCAGAATATCTCTGTGCCAGAAGGAATCCAGCCAAGTGTAAATAAACTTGGAGAAGGCCTTTGACTGACTTTTTGTTGGGAGTGGTGGGAGGGGGAAATAGAACACCCTGGGGCTTTTAGGTGGTCCCTCTGTGCTTCGCTTGATGGAGAGAAAGGTTGGAAATCCCAGCCCAGCTGCGACCTGGGTGTGAGTCAAGCTTTGGAAAAATGGTGACAGTTTTGTGGACGGTTCATACCCAGCTGAAGTGCTCCAATGACCTTGGGAGACAGCGGAAGAGATGCTGCTCTGGTAGCAGTCAGAAAAGAGGGGGCTTAGACTGCAAAGGGAGGGGGTCTTGAAGAAATTCTCCAGATAGGGGGAGCCATTTCTGCTTACTGCTATTCCTCTCAGGCAAGGTGTCAGCTTTGGAAGCCATGTTAGCACCAGAAGCTTCCACACTGCCAACTCCATGCGCCTGGAAAAGTAGGAAGTGGGATTTAGGAGAGGGAATGTTGTTAGACATAATAGCATTCTTCCCTTCGGTCAAGGTCAGGGTGTTTATGCATCTGGAGGAGGAATGGTTGCAGGAATGGCTCAAGTTGGGACAGATAATGATTGGACCGTGTGACAGACTGATGGGTGAAGAGGCTGGATTTGAGGTTTTGATTTACTGAGGGAAAACCTGGAACCCTCAGGTTCGGGTTTTCCCAGATGTGCCAGTAAACCTACTTGGAACTTTGAGAAATGCCTGCCTCGGAGTTTTTACTTGGCGTTGGGGACTTTCTGGAATGCTGACACAAGGACTCAAAAAGAGCCTCTCGGGTCGTCCAGTTCTGTGGTGCTACCATTTCTACGATACACGGCACCATTCTTGAGGATTGGAACTTCTTATTGTAGTCTTTTATTTGATGTATTTTAGTGTGTATGTTCTTAATCATTTTTAAACTCTGTTATACTTATTGTTTTTATCTCTCTCTCTTTCACACACACGCACACACACACACACACACGTATTACTTTAATATCCGGCCTAAGGGTATGGATATATCATTTACCCATCTTAAAAAATAAAAACAGAGGACATATGGATATATCATTGGTTCAGGTTTTCTTAGGCCTCACAGCCGGGAGAACTTGATTTGACTTTTTTCAGTGCTACATGACAGACATGATTCCCTGAATTAAGTTTCTATTCCGCCTAACCTTCTCTGAGTTAGATGCATAGTATTGCTCTCCCTGATTTGGGCCCCTAGCCTTCCCTGAGATAAGCTTCTAGTTTTGCATTCCTTAAGTTGAGTTTCTATTCAGGTAAAATGCATGATTTCCTGAAAACCATGTGGTATTTTGCTAATACGTATACTCTAAACGCTTGCTGATTGGTATAGCTAAGTTTCTATATGCTAATTCCCTCATTGCTGTAGTTACCCCTCCCTGCTAAAACTGCATAATAAAAGAGACTGTTGCGATCTAAGGGGGATCTTTTTACAACATCTCTTTTTACAACCCTTTCTTCGTGCTATCTCATTTTGAAGAACTCCTGGTGTGGTGTCTTTTATTTGGCTTCTTTCGTCCTTGCGAGGACCCTCTCAAATTGTCTCAGCGAGGGCTGAGACCCGTTCCTGCGGGAACCCAGGACAACATTAACAGGGAACCTAGGACAACAAATAAGTGTTGCAGACCAACAGCAACATCTGGGGGCTCGTCCAGACCTGTTGTGTTGTCCAGAGGCGCGATCGTTGTCTAGCGGTGCGTCACCTTCACCCTCATAGCTTACCCGTCCGGGACGCGACACGTGCACACGTAAGTTATGGGCTCCTCGAACTCGAAAGTCTCATCATTGCATAGGAATGAGCTTTACTCTCTGGTGAAGAAGGCTAATTGTTTGCAAAAAGTTAATGGCACCACTGTCTATCCTCTTTCTAAGAAATCTCTTACCTCTTTTCTATCCTATGTTCATGAAAAGTGCCCTGCCTACCCGGAGGAAGGGTCTCTTAAGAAGGCCACCTGGACCCGCTTGGGAAAATTCCTCCATGACCACCCTCGAGCTCCGCCTGATATTCTAGTGACTTGGCGGGCTATTACGGCTGCTCTTGGCACCCTCTATCCTAATTCTCCTTCTACTGATTCGGCTCCTCTGCTCTCTTCTACTACGGCCGAATCCCTGCCAAAAGTTTCTCCCCCTCCGTATGAATCTTCTTCTGTCTCTGTAGCTGCCTCTGCTCCCCCTGCGGACACAGCTCTTTCTCCTTCTGCAGCGTCTCCCCCCCCTCCGGAGGATACAGACATAGCTGCAGGTACTCTCTCTGCCTTGGTTGCTCTTTCTTCTCTTTCTCTAAGAACTGAACCCCCGATATCGGCTTACCCTTTAAACCTCAATCCACCAGGAGGAGGACAGCCGATACATGATAACATCAATGTACGGGTGCTTAAAAATTTAAAAGAAGCTGTTACTTCCTACGGCATTCACTCTCTTTCAGTTCCTATGTCTGCTCATTCCTTTTCCTCCTCCTCCCTTTCCCCCCACTCTGAACCTTCAAAGCATATTGAGCTAGAAAGCGTATTGTACCAAATGCCTGTTTCTTCCATCCCTGCTTTGAAAACTGCCTCCTTTCCCTTGCCTGCCTCCCTTCCCCCAGAGCACCCCTCCCTTTCCCCCATGGGTGATCAGCAACTGATTTGGTTTAATTGCTTCTCTATATCTGGAAACAATCTGGAAAAGAATTTGCTCACAGCGACTACATGGGAAACATTGGGAACTTTTTTCCATGAAAGTCCAAGAGCCCCTGCAAAAATTTTGTTCATCTGGCACATGATCTTTGAATGCCTCATTTTACTTGCAGACGTCACTTAGATCAAAAATGACTTAAAAGGATCCACAATCACAGTCATGATTTAAACTGCTGAGTTTTCTCAGACAAGTTCCCCAGGTCTGTAAATGTTGTTTGATGATGTGTGTGCTTGTGTATGTATGTATGTGATCATTTTCAGACCTGCAAAAGAATTGTAGAGATAATTGTGATGCTTGATTTGCATGGAATGTGTGTATGTGCAAAACTCATTGAGAAGGTGTGAAATTTCTGTGTTGTCTTTTGGATTTGCAAGAAATGTATGCATGTGTGAGAAATTGTCTCTGCATGTGTGTGTGTGTGTGTATCTGTCTGCATAAATTCCATATGCAAGCAGCCAGGTACTTTGGAAAAATAAAAATGTATTTTCCTTTTGCAAGCAAGTGAGTTACTTTTGGACATTTTTTCTCTTCATATGCATGAGAATGTCTTTCCAGTGAGTTACTTTTAACTTTTTCTCTGCCCTCTGGCTTATCTTAACTACCCCCTTTTGTTCCTTGCTGTGCCAGGAAAAGGGCGGCCATGGGGAGAACCATTCACCCCCACTCCATTTTTTTTCTCTCTTCTTTCTTGTCTGAGAAGGGAGGGACAATTAGGCTCTCTGGAAGCATTGCTTTTGCAAAGAGCTATGTAAAAACTATGCAGATATATTTTCTTTTCCACCCTGAAAACAATTTTGATTTTAATTTTCAACCCTGAAAACACTTTTGATTTTACCTTTTAACCATGAAAACAATTTTGATTTTAATTTTTAATCATGCATACAATTTTGATTTTGCTTTTAATTTTCATTTTTTATCTTTTCTGGAACTTTTTGAGGTTTAAACTGCCTGATTAAACCTATACCTTTATAAATGTTTTCAAAGCACTGAGCTGACTCAAACTGTTTCCTTTAGTTTTGTATTTTTGAAGCTGTTCACATACATCATAAGAGTTGGAGGGGACCCTTGGAGGTCTTCTAGTCCAACCCCCTGCCCAGGCAGGAAACCCTACAGCATTTCAGACACATGGCTATCTTCTTATGTATGGATGCATTTTTTTTTTAGCTTAAATCTGTTTTTTGGAAAATGCACTCAGGTTTTCCACATAAACAGACTCACCCTAAAGCTTCCGCCATGTTTTTCTTTTTTGAATCTGACTCAGTGTGCCCCTTATTTGCTGTTTGTATTGTTTTTTTCTTTTTTAGCAGCACAATATGTGCCCTGTTTTAGGAACTATTTCAGAGATGAGTTAGAAAGTTATAGGATGTGATAAGTTAGAAGGTTACAGAATATGAAGAGAGAGTTAAGAGGAAGTTTTCATACTAGTGCTGAAAAAGTATGAGTAAAGTAAGACGGATGGTGATTTTGCTAATAATGTGGTTTGTTTTTGGAAGTTTTTGATAGCATGGATTTGTTAGTGACCAACTTCCACACATGAATAAAAAGGGTGGGAGTTGGGTTTTTATTGATTGATTGTCTTTTTCTCTGTCTTCCACATAGTTTGTTACTCAAATAGTACAAACTATTTTTCAATCTTACTTGTCCCCTTCTCTTGATTCTAATCTCACTTCTCTTTTCACAATTTTACAGTCTCTCATTTACAAACGTACACATCCCTATTTTGTTATGTAGCAGACGCTGCGGCCTCTGCCTCCTCTCTTTTGACACTTTCTCCTGTCTCTCCTTGGGACAGTCACTCCTATTTTCATCAAAACAAAAGGCGCTCATGACACAATTTGGCTTCACGGCTGCTGAGGCATCTGATCATACATCAATGCCCTACTTGCAGCCGCCAAGGTAACTCTCTTCCGATGGGGGTCAACCCCAGAGGAACAGTGGCCTGTCAACTATGGCAAATGGATGTAACTCAATATCCATCCTTTATACATATTCAGGTTTCATCATGGCAACCTTGCAAAGGGTGAAACCGCAAAACAAGTTATTAATCATTGTATTCGGACTTTCGTAACGTTGGGATGTCCAAAACTCTAAAACTGACAATGGACCAGCCTATCTGAGCTCTGCCTTTGCACAATTTTGCCATCGCTGGTCAATAATCCATAAATTCGGCATTCCTTTCAATAGCCAGGGCCAGGCCATTATAGAGAGAGCGAATTTGACTCTTAAACAGGCCTTGGACAGACACTTGGGGTCAAAGGCATCAGCCCCCGACACTCCGGCGTTGCAAAATGTATTAAATGTTTGCTTGTATTCATTGAATTTTCTTAATCTAACTGGATCTCCTGCCTCCACTGCTGCCTCGAGACAGTTTTCCGCTCCTCCCTCCCTCTTCTCGTCCTCTGGTATATTATAGGCATCTTCCGGATCCAGCTTGGAAAGGTCCAGCTCAATTGATTACCTGGGGAAAAGGCTACGCTGCAGTTCAATTGCCTGATCGAGTCCTGTGGGTTCCAGCTCGCTGTGTTCGCCCCTGTCATCTCAATCAACCAAAACAGAAAGATGAAGATCCTTCTGATCCTATCACTGATCTCTCTTGCCTCTTCTGTCTCTAATGCCTCTTCCTCTCTTCCTAAATGTACATGAAAATTTCCCTTCTCTCTGCTACCCATTTCTCCTCTGACGTATCTCGCTTCTTGCCCTCTTCCCACGTTTCTACCCTGCAGCTCTCCGTTGCGCGCTCCTTATCCGGAGCACAGCAGAACCTGCATCGTCCATAAATTATACTTGGACTATTTTGGACTTCCAAGGAAGCGTCCTTCATTCCATCTCTAATCGAACTCTGTGGCCTTGGTTTCCTGCACTCTACTTTGACTTTGCTGAAATGCTGGTCGGCGCCCATGGATTTAAACATAAAACAAAATGTAATCCTTCCCCTCGGGACGTCTGGTCAATTGGTCCAGGCCTGTATATCTGCCCAGGACATCTTACTGATCTCTCCCACCTAGATGAATGTGGGACCATCTCTGATTGGTATTGCAAGTCCTGGCAATGTGTGTCAACTGGAAAGATTTGGTGGACTGCTCCCTATACTACTGACTATATCAAAGCTGTACTAGGCCCTGATAACAATTTGCCTTGGAATTCCTGCTCCAATTGGGCCTGCTGCGGCGTTCGCCTCAATCCTATGACTGTTACTTTTACATCTCATGGAAGGAGTCTTCCGATTACTGAATGGCTTAAAGGGAAAAGATGGGGGGGAAGGTCGAGAGATAATTCCGATTACAGACATCCAGGAAATATATTCATAATTCGTCTTACCATGTCCTTAGAAACATCCCCACCTGTGGGCCCAAACAAACAAGTCAATTCGCCCTTTTTACAGCCCTTGATTAAAAGCAACAATCCATTGGTGTCCTTGGTCTCCTCTGCGCATGATGCCCTTGTGGCAGCCCGTACTTTTCCTAACAATGATAGTAGATGTTGGCTGTGTCTGTCTTCTCAACCCCCTTTTTATGAGGCCATAGGTTCCGCCCTACCTTTTACCAATAGCACCTCAGATACCGGTTGTAGGTGGTCTAACTCTTCTATAACGGTATCCTCAATTGAAGGTCAAGGTTGTTGCCTTGGGTATGTACCCTCTAACTTTTCTCACTATTGTATCAATGCCTCCTCGGATGCCTATACTTCCTGCACAATATACTTGTCCAAAGAAAGGCTAGGACTTGACACTGGAGGGTGGACTATAATACACACTACTCTATCAACTGCAGATTGAAAGATAGAGAAAAAGCAATCCCACACGTGGTATCAGGGAATGTTTAATCTCTCTCCCTGGTTGACCACCCTCCTCTCTGCCCTAGCTGGTCCTCTGATTTTGTTGCTCCTTGCATGTACAATTGGCCCATGTGTTATGGGGAGAGTTTTAGCATTTTTGAAACAAAGACTAAACAGTATTGGAGATGATGTCCTCTTGCTAAAGAACACTGTTGAAAATGAATATAAACAACCTCTTTTAGAATTAGCCTCTGAGGCTGATGAAGACTCTGAATCGGGAACCATTCCTTTGGAAAAGTGTACTGACTCCCTGCGGGGTCTCCCGGAGGGGGGATCCACTGGGGATGTCATAGCTTTAGAAGAATATTACCCATCTTAAAAAATAAAAACAGAGGACATATGGATATATCATTTACCCATCTTAAAAAATAAAAACAGAGGACATATGGATATATCATTGGTTCAGGTTTTCTTAGGCCTCACAGCCGGGAGAACTTGATTTGACTTTTTTCAGTGCTACATGACAGACATGATTCCCTGAATTAAGTTTCTATTCCGCCTAACCTTCTCTGAGTTAGATGCATAGTATTGCTCTCCCTGATTTGGGCCCCTAGCCTTCCCTGAGATAAGCTTCTAGTTTTGCATTCCTTAAGTTGAGTTTCTATTCAGGTAAAATGCATGATTTCCTGAAAACCATGTGGTATTTTGCTAATACGTATACTCTAAACGCTTGCTGATTGGTATAGCTAAGTTTCTATATGCTAATTCCCTCATTGCTGTAGTTACCCCTCCCTGCTAAAACTGCATAATAAAAGAGACTGTTGCGATCTAAGGGGGATCTTTTTACAACATCTCTTTTTACAACCCTTTCTTCGTGCTATCTCATTTTGAAGAACTCCTGGTGTGGTGTCTTTTATTTGGCTTCTTTCGTCCTTGCGAGGACCCTCTCAAATTGTCTCAGCGAGGGCTGAGACCCGTTCCTGCGGGAACCCAGGACAACATTAACAGGGAACCTAGGACAACAAATAAGTGTTGCAGACCAACAGCAACATAAGGGCTGTAATAAACAAATCTGAATTTTCCCATCATTTGTTTTTGGAAAAGATTTCAACACATTTTATTACCCCGATACTCTCCAAAATTGAGGAAAAAAACCTGCAGAGCTCTCTGGGCCTCTGAGAAGGGGCTACTTGCTCCATTGGAGATTTGAGCTCAGAAGTTTCCTTCTAGTCACTGCAAAGCTTGTTGGCCGTTGTTGAAGGAGACAAACTTTGCACAGGCCCAGAATGGATGAACCAGCCTCGCGTTGAGGTGTGTTGCAGGCGACTGAGCCAGAAATACACAATAACAATGTAAACAAATCCAAAAGATTTAAACAAATTGCTTAAAACAATCTTCTGAACGTTTGCTAAGCCTAAATATAAGCTGGCTTAAAAAGACAGAAAAAGGGTTGACTATATTGGTGGGGGTGTAGGGTGTGTGTGCGTGGGAGTGTGTGTGTGTGTGTGTGTGTGTGTGTGTGATCTGTTAAAGTGGCTAAGGTTTTAGTTTAGGGAAAATGAAGGTCATTTTATTGAAAGAATACACAGAAGAAAACTGACAGGTCTTTGTTGAATATTAAGTTCTTGAACAACTGGGAAGCTTAGACAATATTCAAAGTTCAAAGCATTAAACCATGAAAACCATTATAGATTATAGTGTCATTTACCAATTTCCTTTCATTTACATCTTGTCTTAAAACTCATTATCATTGCTGTGACATCTTTATAGAAAAGAGTCATCCAGTTTTGAAATGCTTAGATATTGATCCTTTCAATCCTTACAGTCTTATTAATAATAAAGAAATGGATAAATGGAGTTTATGGTCACCAATCCACTCAGTCACAAGATTTATCCAGTTGGAGTTTCTTTCTCTTTTCATCTGCTACTTCACCTCTTTCCGCTGTCACTGCTTGTCGGTTTATGTCCTCCATCCTCCTAATCGCTGCCTCTATTTGGCATTGTTCCTGCCTCAAGTGTTGGAGTCTCAGTTTTTCAGCTCCACCATTCGACAGTGTAATTGTCCCTCCTCTTCGGGATTTTCTCTCCTACTGTTGTCTTTATGTTGTTTTCTCAATCTTTGCTTCCTACTCCGCAGCTGTCAGCGCTTCGGGCCAGCCAAAATGGCTGGTTTCTTCCCTGCTGGAATCAAGAGGTTTCTCCTGAATTTTTGGGGGAATTGCCTTCCCCCCACCCCCTGAGGTCCTTGAAGATCCCCCATATTTTCTATCAATCTCTTCTATCTGCCTTTTTAGGCTTCCTGGCTGGGAAAGTTGGGCTTTGGGACGGAGCCCCATTCCTTCGCTCCATTCACGCCGATGTTACCGCCGGAAGTCCTGTCTGAGATTTTTACGGACTGCCAGGACAGTGAAATCTAAAACCTGCCCAATAATCGAGAGAGGCACTTGGCTGAGTCCCTCTGTCCCCATGAGGTGTGTGCGTGTTTGCTCTGTGTGTGTTGTGACCTAGGCCCAAGTAGTTATTACCAGACACAATCAGTCCTAAATAAACATATTTTATTAGAACAGCTGAGAATTATTTCATTTTCAGCTTAGTCCAAATTAATTCCAAAACAAATTCTTCATAAACAGTCCTTTGACCTTATCACCAACCTTTGTCTTCTTTGGCACCCTGCCAAAGGCTTTTCTTGGCAAAACCCCACGAAGGTTAGAAGCAAGTGACGCTGACAAGAAACAAAATGTAGCAACGTTGCTTTCCTATAAAGATCCCAAGAGCCATTGCTGCTCTTTTAAGACTTCTGGAAGGGGCCAATCATCTCCCGGCCTTACTCCCAAATCATCCTTTTTGCTTTAACTGTTCTTGCTTGCTCCCAGGGCTGCATGCGCACACTGCAGAGAAGCAGTGGTCTTGGCCCCAGTGTGGCAGTCTCCCAGAAGTGGTGCATCTCCCCATTGCGGCCTAAATGCGGAACCCAACCTGAGACAAAGAGACTGAGCGGGTGGCATGCAGGGCGGAAGGCTAGAGGCAGGAACTGGTGCGTCTCTCAAAGCTGAGGCGGAGGCTGAGTGGGTGGCATGTGGGCAGAACGATGGCAAGAGCCCGGCCCAAAAGGTGACTGAGCCTCACCGTGTGCATCCTGAGGCAGCCCTTTGGCCAAGCGCCTTACCTTCGCAGGCAGCCACTGTGACTAGAGCAGGTGAGGCCTGAAGATCAGCTGGGCCATGTGGCTGGCATGGTAGGCCATGGCAAAGGCAGGCAAGCAGGCAAGACACGGAGATCAGTTGGGCCATGGGAACCGCATGGTCTTGGCAAGTGAGCGAGCACAGGAGCCCAAGAACAGCTGGGCCGCATGACTCTAGCCACCGGCCAAGGCAGGTGAGGTTAGATAAGGAGTGATGGGAGGGATGGGGTGGAAAGGGGTGGGGCGGGACCAGCCAGTGGTGCCATTTGCCAATTTGCCAAACTGCCAAACTAATCTTAACTGCCAGTACGCCCGAACTGGTATGAACCAGCAGCAGCTCACCTCTGTGTAAAATACATCATGAGTTTCATTGGAGCCGTAGAGAAGGATGTTCCTTTGCCTGCTCTTGATGGGGTTAATTTTGCTTCTTGACCAAATTATGAGGAAAAAAGTCTTCAGATAGTGTTACAGACGGTTGCTGAATTGCAGGGATAAATTTCATTCAAAAGTTATACCCAACAATACCATTGGCCCAGTTTTATTTTATTGTGTGTTCTTTTCACCCCCTCACCCTTCACCCCCACACAAACAATCAAAAGTTTCAATTTGCAATAATTAAATTTCCCCATTCTGGCCAATTTTTCATAATTATCCAATAATAAATCTCCGCCAGTTTCTGTAAAGAAAAATAGCTTATTTTTTACCTACTCCAAGTTGAACTAATTTTTTTTTGGCTTCCCCAGCCTGCAGAATTTTACTGTACCTAGGTTTATCATGCAATTTTGAATATCATAAAATCTGTTTTTGTTGTTGTGTCAGCTGCTTTCAGTTCTGCAAGCTCTTCAGGAGTTTTTTTCCCCCTTTTCCACAGAGTGGAAAACCTCGGAGGCCGCCACCAGCTCATACGCTTCTTCTTGAAGCTGTGGTCTGCTGTGTCAGTACTGACTCTGGTTCCTTCTCCAGTGGGGGAAGGTTAAGGACCGTGGGAACAAACTCACCACAACCATCAATATATAGAGGCCCTGCATCCCCAATTGCAGCTAGAAAATCCCACTTCCGACATCAGCCTCTGTGGGATCAAATGCTAGTTCCCAAATCCAATAATCAAGGCTCATTGCAGTATTTATGTATTTATTAATAATTGGCTCTGTTGGGGTTTCTAAATATTAAGACATTGGAACAATAGAGGTATATTGATTTATTTTTATCAAATTGTTACAAAAGATTTAGTCAATCCCATAGTTATACTTCCAAATCCCCTAAATTTATAACCTTTAAAGTTCTTTAATATTTTACAGCCTTTTGATTTTCCAGTTATTTATCTTCCCAATCTTTTTCTTCTATCACCTTTCTTCTTTTGCCTCGTGGAATGTTCTATCAAATAGCATTAATAAATCAAGTCCTAATTAATCCACTAATTAATTTCCTCAAATCTTTCAGATTCACAATCCAATAATTAGTTTAATTATTTGCAATTGAAATTTGCAGTTTAGTTCATCTTTAAAATCTTCAAACAAGAAAAGAGGCTCACTAAATATTTAAAAATATCCTCCTTGTCTTCTAAAATAGAATCAAGGTCAGGCCATCTTCTCAGTGCTATTTAATTTCTTCTATTATGTGTATTAGACATTCCTCCCTTTCATAAAAGATTATGCTGTAATACTCCTCTACTTCCAGTAGATGGCTCTCCTGCTCCCAATTCCAACATTAAACAGTATGTCAAAAACAGCTGATTCTCCAATTAATTTTCAGTCTTTAATCATCTCTATGTGTCTAATCCCTGCTTCTTTAATGCTCGGAGTATCTTTGAAATTCTTGTACTTAACTTAAGTCTTTAAAGTAAAAATTGGAAGTTACCTCACCCAGGCTCAATGCTCTGTCTATGGACTGCTCCAGCACAAATGTTATGGGCCTGGTTGTCCCAGTTTGTGACTAGCCAAAAATGGCCGTTGTCCCTGCTGCTGCTCAGAAGAGCTTGCTTCGGACCTAATGAGGAAATTGCGAGTTTCTCATGGTCCATGAAGTGTCTCTCCTTTCTTTGCTGCCCCTACAAGGCGGCTTTGACCCCATAGTGACTCCCAACAGCAGTTACTGGCTGGATTTCGTGGGGCTCAGTGGAGCCCGCTATTTTCCAAGCCGTTCTCATTGCGACGTCAACTGGAAGTCCCTCTCCTTGTTCAGTTTCTGTCCATTATTCCTGGTCTGGCCTTCAGGTGCTTTAGAAAATAGCCTGACCCTTTCCTGTCTGTGGCAGCCCCTCAAATATTAACAGTCTGTTATTAACAGCAGCTGCTTGCAATTACTGCAGGTTCAAGTCCCACCAGGCCCAAGGTTGACTCAGCCTTCCATCCTTTATAAGGTAGGTAAAATGAGGACCCAGATTGTTGGGGGCAATAAGTGGACTTTGTATATAATATACAAATGGATGAAGACTATTGCTTGACATAGTGTAAGCCGCCCTGAGTTTTCGGAGAAGGGCGGGATATAAATGCAAATAAAAAAATATATTGAAAGACTGCCTTTGGTACTTACATGGATGAAAGAATGGATTCATTTGAGGCATAAAAGACTATTAAATTTAGAGGGACACGATCTTCAATTGGGTTGGCTCAGTGGTGGGATTCCATTTTTTTTACTACCAGTTGTGGGCATGGCTTGGTGGGCGAGGCTTGGTGGTCATGTGAGTGGGTGGGTGTGGACAACTCCACATCACTCACATTGAGGGGCACCTTGCCTCGCACCGCTTGCCTCTTGAGCTCTTCTGGTCTTTGTCTATTAATTTGTCTATTGCTACAAGGTCTGGTTGATTATCTAATGCCTGCCTGTCCATCTGGATCCGGAACTCCCACAGATTCTTAGCTCTGTTATTCTCCATGACCTTCTGTGGAAACTCCTTGATGGCTGGCTGGGGAATTCTGGGACTTAAAGTCCACACATCTTTCAGCTGAGAGAGACTGATCTACCTCTTGGGTTCGATCTAGTGTGTGTCAGGCTACCTCCGACTATAAATAGGAAAGAAAACACCTTGACTTCATTTGGAATAAAGAAAAGTACTTTTACTTTTTACAGTCTTGATAGCAGCCAAGCTAAGTTGGATCTGAGACAAAACATGGCCAACACATCACATCCCCCCAATTGTCCCCCCTCCTCCAGGAGGCCAAGCTGGTCCGGTCCAATGCCAGCCCCCGCCCCGCACAATCCCCTCCACAGGTCTCTAGATGCCAGTCATCTCAGGAATGCAGTGTCCGTTAGACAGTCGTTAATCACCCCTCCCCCACTGTTATGTCAGCCGACACTCCTAATAGGCTCCTTTCCCTTACCCTGTATGGTGGTATGATACATCTCATTTCCTTAATAGTTTTATAATACAGAAATAAACATTTCACATTCTATCTACTGATATAATCATTCAAAAGTATATGAAGATTGGAGTGGAGGCTGACATTCGGCCCTCCTGCAACAAGGACGTCAGTCCTAGAAAGAAAAAAGAGAAGTTAGGGTTTGTCAGGATATTTTTTATAGAATTGTGCTATCTTTTCCGATGCACGAACATCTTCTTTGTTCACCCATTCAGCTTGGGATAACGGGAAGTGTTTCCAAGCAATAAGATATTGAATTTTATTTCTATGTTTTCTTGAATCTAAAATTTCTTTTATTTCAAAGTGTTGTTCTCCTCTATGAGAATTGGTATAGGAGGGGGTGTACGGTTAGGACGGAAAGTAGACGTGTGTTCAGGTTTCAGCAAGCTCACATGGAAAACGGGGTGAATTCTCCTAAGTGTTTTTGGTAAATCTAGTTGTACCGTCACGGGGTTGATGATTTTACTATGGGAAAGGTCCCACATATTTGGGTCCAAGTTTCTTAGATTTCTGAGTGGTTTGAAGATATTTGGTGGAAAGATAAACCTTATCGCCCACTTGATATTTGTTCTCAGGGACCTTTTTATCTGCTTGTTTTTATGCGCACGGTGAGCGTCGATCGCCTTTATGCAGTCATTTTCCATGTGCTTTGTATTTGATCTATCCATTCTGACAAAGAGGAAACAGTAGTTTCTTCCTTTGGGAGTTCGAGATAGGAACAAAATCTTGACCTGAAGCTATTTTAAAGGAGTAAATCCGTGCTACTATGAATTGAATTGTTGTAGGCAACTTCAGCAAAAGGTAAGAGATCTGCCCAATTGTCTTGCTGGTAGTTAACATAACATCGCAGATATTGTTCTAGTACAGAGTTGGAACGTTCACAGCTTCCATTAGTTTGGGGATGATGGGAGGAGCTTAATCCTTGGGCGGAGCCAATGAGTCGTAAAAATTCTTTCCAAAATTGAGAAGTGAATTGAACTCCTCGATCTGAAATGATGCGATCAGGAACTCCGTGGAGTCTATAAATGTGTTGTACAAACAACCTTGCTAGAGTCTTTGAGGAGGGTATTTTTGAACATGGAATAAAATGGACTTGTTTGGAGAAAAGGTCAGTTACAACCCATATAACAGTATTGCCTGAACTTTCAGGTAATTCCACTATGAAATCCATGGATATTTCTTTCCATGGGGTTCCTGGTCTGGCTACCGTTTGAAGTAGTCCAGGAGGTTTTCCCGGAGGCCTTTTGGATGATGCGCAAATAGGACAACTTGCTACATATGCTTGAATGTCTTTTTTAAGACTTGGCCACCAAAATTGTCTTTTAAGAAGATGCAAAGTTTTCACAAATCCAAAATGTCCTGCCATTTTGGCATCATGGCATCGTTGTAGGATGGTTTCTCTGAGTGATAGAGGAACATATAGTTTTGTTCCAATCCAAGCTAGTCCATCACGGAGTGTGCATTCATGGGAATGCGCTAAGTACCAGTCATCGGTGTTTAAAGCTTCTTTAAACGACTTGGTCAGTTCATCTGGGAGTGAGGGGTCAGCTTTGGAGTGGCTTCTAGTTATTGCTGGGGCTGCCAACTGTTGCACGGGAAGTATTGGTCGAACCACCTCGGAGCGAGTGCAATTGTATTGGGGCAAACGTGAGAGAGCATCCGCTAAGAAGTTTTTCCCCCCAGGAATGTAATGTAAAGTGAAATTAAAGCGGTTAAAATATTGAGCCCAGCGGGCTTGTTTAGGTGAAAGTTTTCTAGGAGTCTTTAGAGCTTCTAGATTTTTGTGATCAGTCCAAACTTCAAAAGGATGATTTGAACCCTCTAAGAATTGTCTCCATGTCCGTAGAGCCCAATGAACTGCAAATGCTTCCTTTTCCCAAATAGCCCATCGTCTTTCAGTTTCAGTCAATTTTCGAGAAGTGAAAGCACAGGGTTGTAGTTTACCATCAGCATTGTTTTGGAGCAAAACGGCTCCGACTGCTACATCACTTGCATCAGCTTGTATTACAAAAGGAACATCCATGTCAGGGTGTTTTAAAATAGGTTCGGCGGCAAAGAGTCGTTTCAATTTTTCAAATGCTGCCTGACATTCCATTGTCCATTCGAGAGGTAATGATGGTTTGGGTTTCGTGTCTCCTTTAGTTTTCAAGAGGTTGGTGATTGGTAAAGCAATTTGAGCAAAGGAGGGGATGAATTGACGATAGAAATTTGCGAATCCTAAAAAACTTTGGAGTTGCTTGCGTGTGCGTGGGGGGGCCCATTCCAAGACAGCTTTCACTTTTTCTGGATCCATTTCTAACCCATCAGCTGAAATGCGATACCCTAAGTAGTCTATTTTGGTTTGATGGAAATCACATTTGGATAGCTTGCAATATAGTTCTGCAGATAATAACTTTTTGAGAACAGCTCTTACTAGTTTAATATGTTCTTCCATTGTTTCGGTATAGATAAGTATGTCATCAAGGTAGACAAGAACTCCTTTGAATAAATGCTGATGGAGTATTTCATTTATTAGTTGCATAAAACTGCGGGCGCCCCTGCAGTCAAAGGCAGTACTAAACTGGAAACATCCTAGTGGACAGTTAAAAGCGGTTTTCCATTCATCCCCCTCTTTTATACGAACTCTGTAGTAGGCTTCTCCCAGGTCCAGTTTGGTGAAGAATTTTCCCTTCGCTAAATGTGCTAACATATCTTTCATGAGTGGCATGGGGTATATGTTTTGGTATACAGCGTTTAAATTCCTATAGTCAACTATAAGACGAAAGGAGCCATCTTTCTTTTCCCGGAACATCACTGGCGCAGCCATGCGAGGTCTAGCCGGTTGGATAAACCCCCACTCTAGGTTTTTGTCTATGAATTTACGTAGCTCACCCAATTCTTTTTGGGTCATGGGATAAGCTTTTGGTTTTGGAAGCTTTACCCCCGGAAGGATGTCTATGGCACAGTCAATAGGCCTATGGGGAGGAAGTACGTCTGATGCTTTCTCACTAAAGACTTCTCGCAAGTCCCAGTATTCCTTGGGTATTCTCTCCTCCCTGTCTATCCGTTCGATCATTGCCCCCAATGTATCCTGGTGCATGGCCACGGTAGATCCCTTCTTGGGTTCCCCCTTTTTCCCTTTTAATGTTTTGAACGAAACGAGGACTCTGTTCTCCAGTTAATATGGGGTTCCATTTCCATAACCATGACAGACCTAGCAACAGGGGTTGGTCCATTCCTGGGGCTACTATGAAGTTCAGAATTTCGCGGTGGTCTCCTATTATCATTTCTATGGGTTCTGTTACGAAATGGGCGGTCCTCCCCTGCCACAGAGCCATCCAACTGGGCAAACGCTATGGGCCTACTTAGGGTTCTCAATCTTAGTTCCATTTTTCTACTAGTTCGACTGACCATACATCTAGTGCATCCAGAATCGAGTAGTGCTAGCAGTTCCCCTTATTACCCGAAGAGGGTACATGTAGATTGACTGGAATGTCCAAGGCCTCGTGCCCAACTCACCAGAAGGTCTTCATCGGACTCTGATGTGGTTTTGCTGTCGTCAGTATCGGTCGACGCTTCGCCATCCTCCTTGATGGGCGTGCCCTTCTTGGCAACGCCCTCCCCCACTTTTGCCGGTTTACGCGCCTTAGCCGCTGGTTTCACTGGTTCCTTTTCACCACCAGAGGTCGCGCTTGGTATCAACTTAACCCTACAGTCGGCTGCTCGGTGGCCTTCTTTTCCACATCTGTAGCACGCAGACGAACGTGGTCTTCCTCCCTCCAATCTAGGGGCGTCCCTATAGGTGCCTCCTGGGGGACGGCCAAGGGATGGCCCTCCAGTGCGCTGTCTTCTGCCACGGTCCTTCACTAGTTCGATTTCCATCTCTGCTGCCAGGGTGTACCAGCCATACAGCGTAGTTGGAGAGGCTCGTGCTCGACACAGTTCGTAGAGATCTCCATTCAGACCATCTTTGAAAATGTCCACAAGGGTCACCTCCGACCACCCTCTCATCAAGGGAACTAAATCACTGAACTCCTGGTTATAATCAGCCACCGGTCTCCTCCCTTGCCTGATGGTTTTCATTCGACCTTTGGCCTTTTGCTCTGCCAGGGGGTCCTCAAACCTCCTCCTCAGTGCAGTCATAAAATGCTCGTAGTTTTGCAGTAATGGGGAGTGGTTTGTATATAACGACACATACCACGCAGCTGCTCTTCCGGTCAAATTGTGGGTCACAGCTCTCACTTGTGCTGCCTGTGACCAATAATCTTCCCCCCAGTCTATCATGTGGTCATTCACTTTCGCCAGGAACAGTCCCAACTCCTTCGCATTTCCATCAAATTTCTCTGATATGGGGAATTTTGGCTTTTTCCTTCCCTCGCAGCCTTGCTTGATCAGCAGGTGGCGCGACCCCATCCAATTCAGCTTCCTCTGGGAGAGGGTTCCAGCTCTGGCTCTTCAGAAATCTCACCGCCTGGGAATCACCTCTAGCTGGCCCCTTTGTATTATCTTCCTCCTCTTCTCCCTCCCACCTGGAGGACCGAATAGGGGATTCATACCTTTGGCGAGCTGCTTGCCTTCCTTTCACTTCACGGAAAAGACGAAATGTTTCCTCCAACTGGCGTTTGTCTCTTATCTCTCTCTCTTCCTGCCAATCCGAAAGTCTCACCGTCTTTCCCCCCCCCCCCTTTTTGTTACTCCAGACTGAGGCTCTTCGGTACTTGGTTTCCACCTTTCCTCTTCCAGCTTTAATTGCTCAATCCACTGAGCTCTGCAATCTTCCAGCTCAGGGTTAAATGTGTCAGCAAAAATTCCTCCGGACGCCTCCCCCAGCTCAGCCGGAAGCAGGCCTTCCATCTCATTTGGGTTTCCACCCCCCCCCGGTATTGCGATTGCAATCCTGGTTGGTAGACATGATGTGAGATCCAACTTAATGTCAGGCTACCTCCGACTATAATTAGGAAAGAATTCACCTTGACTTCATTTGGAATAAAGACAAGTACTTTTACTTTTTACAGTCTTGATAGCAGCCAAGCTAAGTTGGATCTGAGACAAAATATGGCTAACATATCATATCCCCCCAATTGTCCCTCCTCCTCCAGGAGGTCAGGCTGGTCTGGTCCAATGCCAGCTCCTTCTCGGCCCCTCGTGGTAATCTTCTTCCACAGGTCTCTAGATGTCAGTCATCTTAGGAATGCAGTGTCTGTTAGAAAAACCCGCGCTGATAACACTCAGTCGTTAATCATCCCTCCCCCACTGTTATGTCAGCCGACACTCTTAATAGGCTCCTTTCCCTTACCCTGTACGGTGGTATGATACATCTCATTTCCTTAATAGTTTTATAATACAGAAATAAACATTTCACATTCTATCTACTGATATAATCATTCAAAAGTATATGAAGATTGGAGTGGAGGCTGACATTCGGCCCTCCTGCAACAAGGACGTCAGTCCTAGAAAGAAAAAAGAGAAGTTAGGGTTTGTCAGGATATTTTTTATAGAATTGTGCTATCTTTTCCGATGCACGAACATCTTCTTTGTTCACCCATTCAGCTTGGGATAACGGGAAGTGTTTCCAAGCAATAAGATATTGAATTTTATTTCTATGTTTTCTTGAATCTAAAATTTCTTTTATTTCAAAGTGTTGTTCGCCCTCTATGAGAATTGGTATAGGAGGGGGTGTATGGTTAGGACGGAAAGTAGACGTGTGTTCAGGTTTCAGCAAGCTCACATGGAAAACGGGGTGAATTCTCCTAAGTGTTTTTGGTAAATCTAGTTGTACCGTCACGGGGTTGATGATTTTTACTATGGGGAAAGGTCCCACATATTTGGGTCCAAGTTTCTTAGATTTCTGAGTGGTTTGAAGATATTTGGTGGAAAGATAAACCTTATCGCCCACTTGATATTTGTTCTCAGGGGACCTTTTTATCTGCTTGTTTTTATGCACGGTGAGCGTCGTCGATCGCCTTCATTTTCCATGTGCTTTGTATTTGATCTATCCATTCTGACAAAGAGGAAACAGTAGTTTCTTCCTTTGGGAGTTCCGAGATAGGAACAAAGTCTTGACCTGAAGCTATTTTAAAGGGAGTAAATCCCGTGCTACTATGAATTGAATTGTTGTAGGCAACTTCAGCAAAAGGTAAGAGATCTGCCCAATTGTCTTGCTGGTAGTTAACATAACATCGCAGATATTGTTCTAGTACAGAGTTGGAACGTTCACAGCTTCCATTAGTTTGGGGATGATGGAGAGCTTAATCCTTGGCGGAGCCAATGAGTCGTAAAATTCTTTCCAAAATTGAGAAGTGAATTGAACTCCTCGATCTGAAATGATGCGATCAGGAACTCCGTGGAGTCTATAAATGTGTTGTACAAACAACTTTGCTAGAGTCTTTGAGGAGGTATTTTGAACAAGGAATAAAATGGACTTGTTTGGAGAAAAGGTCGGTCACAACCCATATAACAGTATTGCCTGAACTTTCAGGTAATTCCACTATGAAATCCATGGATATTTCTTTCCATGGGGTTCCTGGTCTGGCTACCGTTTGAAGTAGTCCAGGAGGTTTTCCTGAGGCCTTTTGGATGATCCGCAAATAGGGCAACTTGCTACATATGCTTGAATGTCTTTTTTAAGACTTGGCCACCAAAATTGTCTTTTAAGAAGATGCAAAGTTTTCACAAATCCAAAATGTCCTGCCATTTTGGCATCATGGCATCGTTGTAGGATGGTTTCTCTGAGTGATAGAGGAACATATAGTTTTGTTCCAATCCAAGCTAGTCCATCACGGAGTGTGCATTCATGGAATGCTAAGTACCAGTCATCGGTGTTTAAAGCTTCTTTAAACGACTTGGTCAGTTCATCTGGGAGTGAGGGGTCAGCTTTGGAGTGGCTTCTAGTTATTGCTGGGGCTGCCAACTGTTGCAGGAAGTATTGGTCGAACCACTTGGAGCGAGTGCAATTGTATTGGGGCAACGTGAGAGAGCATCCGCTAAAGTTTTTCCCCAGGAATGTAATGTAAAGTGAAATTAAAGCGGTTAAAATATTGAGCCCAGCGGGCTTGTTTAGGTGAAAGTTTTCTAGGAGTCTTTAGGGCTTCTAGATTTTTGTGATCAGTCCAAACTTCAAAAGGATGATTTGAACCCTCTAAGAATTGTCTCCACGTCCGTAGAGCCCAATGAACTGCAAATGCTTCCTTTTCCCAAATAGCCCATCATCTTTCAGTTTCAGTCAATTTTCGAGAAGTGAAAGCACAGGGTTGTAGTTTACCATCAGCATTGTTTTGGAGCAAAACGGCTCCGACTGCTACATCACTTGCATCAGCTTGTATTACAAAAGGAACATCCATGTCAGGGTGTTTTAAAATAGGTTCGGCGGCAAAGAGTCGTTTCAATTTTTCAAATGTTGCCTGACATTCCATTGTCCATTCGAGAGGTAATGATGGTTTGGGTTTCGTGTCTCCTTTAGTTTTCAAGAGGTTGGTGATTGGTAAAGCAATTTGAGCAAAGGAAGGGATGAATTGACGATAGAAATTTGCGAATCCTAAAAAACTTTGGAGTTGCTTGCGTGTGTGTGGGGGCACACACACAGCTTTCACTTTTTCTGGATCCATTTCTAACCCATCAGCTGAAATGCGATACCCTAAGTAGTCTATTTTGGTTTGATGGAAATCACATTTGGATAGCTTGCAATATAGTTCTGCAGATAATAACTTTTTGAGAACAGCTCTTACTAGTTTAATATGTTCTTCCATTGTTTCTGTATAGATAAGTATGTCGTCAAGGTAGACAAGAACTCCTTTGAACAAATGCTGATGGAGTATTTCATTTATTAGTTGCATAAAAACTGCGGGCGCCCCTGCAGTCAAAGGCAGTACTAAACTGGAAACATCCTAGTGGACAGTTGAAAGCGGTTTTCCATTCATCCCCTCTTTATACGAACTCTGTAGTAGGCTTCTGGTGAAGAATTTTCCCTTCGCTAAATGTGCTAACATATCTTTCATGAGTGGCATGGGGTATATGTTTGCACGGCGTTTAAATTCCTATAGTCAACTATAAGACGAAAGGAGCCATCTTTCTTTTCCCGGAACATCACTGGCGCAGCCATGCGAGGTCTAGCCGGTTGGATAAACCCCCACTCTAGGTTTTTGTCTATGAATTTACGTAGCTCACCCAATTCTTTTTGGGTCATGGGATAAGCTTTTGGTTTTGGAAGCTTTACCCCCGGAAGGATGTCTATGGCACAGTCAATAGGCCTATGGGGAGGAAGTACGTCTGATGCTTTCTCACTAAAGACTTCTCGCAAGTCCCAGTATTCCTTGGGTATTCTCTCCTCCCTGTCTATCCGTTCGATCATTGCCCCCAATGTATCCTGGTGCATGGCCACGGTAGATCCCTTCTTGGGTTCCCCCTTTTTCCCTTTTAATGTTTTGGAGTGGAAACGTAGGACTCTTGTTCTCCAGTTAATATGGGGGTTCCATTTCCGCAACCATGACAGACCTAGCAACAGGGGTTGGTCCATTCCTGGGGCTACTATGAAGTTCAGAATTTCGCGGTGGTCTCCTATTATCATTTCTTTTTTTTTTTTTTTTATTCAAAACGTTTTACAAAATTTTTTCCCTCCTCCCCAGAGGTACATGTAGATTGACTGGAATGTCCAAGGGTCCCCGTGCCCAACTCACCAGAAGGTCTTCATCGGACTCTGATGTGGTTTTGCTGTCGTCAGTATCGGTCGACGCTTCGCCATCCTCCTTGATGGGCGTGCCCTTCTTGGCAACGCCCTCCCCCACTTTTGCCGGTTTACGTGCCTTAGCCGCTGGTTTCACTGGTTCCTTTTCACCACCAGAGGTCGCGCTTGGTATCAACTTAACCCTACAGTCGGCTGCTCGGTGGCCTTCTTTTCCACATCTGTAGCACGCAGACGAACGTGGTCTTCCTCCCTCCAATCTAGGGGCGTCCCTAGGTGCCTCTGGAGAACGGCCAAGGATGGCCCTCCAGTGCGCTGTCTTCTGCCACGGTCCTTCACTAGTTCGATTTCCATCTCTGCTGCCAGGGTGTACCAGCCATACAGCGTAGTTGGAGGCTCGTGCTCGACACAGTTCATAGAGATCTCCATTCAGACCATCTTTGTAAATGTCCACAAGGGTCACCTCCGACCACCCTCTCATCAAGGGAACTAAATCACTGAACTCCTGGTTATAATCAGCCACCGGTCTCCTCCCTTGCCTGATGGTTTTCATTCGACCTTTGGCCTTTTGCTCTGCCAGGGGGTCCTCAAACCTCCTCCTCAGTGCAGTCATAAAATGCTCGTAGTTTTGCAGTAATGGGGAGTGGTTTGTATATAACGACACATACCACGCAGCTGCTCTTCCGGTCAAATTGTGGGTCACAGCTCTCACTTGTGCTGCCTGTGACCAATAATCTTCCCCCCAGTCTATCATGTGGTCATTCACTTTCGCCAGGAACAGTCCCAACTCCTTCGCATTTCCATCAAATTTCTCTGATATGGGGGGAATTTTTGGCTTTTTCCTTCCCCTGCGCAGCCTTGCTTGATCAGCAGGTGGCGCGCGACCCCCATCCAATTCAGCTTCCTCTGGGGAAAGGGTTCCCGGCTCTGGCTCTTCAGAAATCTCACCGCCCTGGGAATCACCTCTAGCTGGCCCCTTTGTATTATCTTCCTCCTCTTCTCCCTCCCACCTGGAGGACCGAATAGGGGATTCATACCTTTGGCGAGCTGCTTGCCTTCCTTTCACTTCACGGAAAAGACGAAATGTTTCCTCCAACTGGCGTTTGTCTCTTATCTCTCTCTCTTCCTGCCAATCCGAAAGTCTCACCGTCTTTCCCCCCCCCCCCTTTTTGTTACTCCAGACTGAGGCTCTTCGGTACTTGGTTTCCACCTTTCCTCTTCCAGCTTTAATTGCTCAATCCACCGAGCTCTGCAACCTTCCAGCTCAGGGTTAAAAGTGTCAGCAAAAATTCCTCCCCCAGCTCCCCCAGCTCAGCCGGCAGCTGGCCTTCCATCACATTTGGGTTTTCTCCCCCCCCGGTATTGCGATTGCAATCCTGGTTGGTAGACATGATGTGAGATCCAACTTAATGTCAGGCTACCTCCGACTATAAATAGGAAAGAAAACACCTTGACTTCATTTGGAATAAAGAAAAGTACTTTTACTTTTTACAGTCTTGATAGCAGCCAAGCTAAGTTGGATCTGAGACAAAACATGGCCAACACATCACATCCCCCCAATTGTCCCCCCTCCTCCAGGAGGCCAAGCTGGTCCGGTCCAATGCCAGCCCCCCCCGGCCCCCCGCGGCAATCCCCCTCCACAGGTCTCTAAATGCCAGTCATCTCAGGAATGCAGTGTCCGTTAGAAAAGCCCGCGCTGATAACACTCAGTCGTTAATCACCCCTCCCCCACTGTTATGTCAGCCGACACTCCTAATAGGCTCCTTTCCCTTACCCTGTACGGTGGTATGATACATCTCATTTCCTTAATAGTTTTATAATACAGAAATAAACATTTCACATTCTATCTACTGATATAATCATTCAAAAGTATATGAAGATTGGAGTGGAGGCTGACATGTGGTAAACCTTTGCGTCTATGGATCTGGTGCTTAGTGCCTGTTCTTGTGCAGTTTTGATATGAGCCTATCAAAATAGTCAACATGAACAGTTTGTAGGAAAAGTTATTTAAATAATTGAAAAATACAGTACAAAGTAATTGTGTGGAAACAGGGTCCAATATTTTTATTTTCATTCTAAAGTCTAAGGCAGAGGTCTCCAACCTTGGCAACTTTAAGACTTGTGGACTTCAACTCCCAGGGTTCCTCAGCCAGCAAAGCTGGCTGCGGAATTCTGGAAGTTGAAGTCCACAAGTCTTAAAGTTACCAAGATGAGACCTAATCTAAGGTACTTCTAATGTACTGCCATTAAATACTCTTTTCTCTCTTCACCAAAAGTGAATACTTCCAAAAGTTTCCAAGAGCTTAATTCCAACACTTCAATTCTATAGGAGGAGTTGACCATGCCAACACCTCAAATATGCAAGGCTTTCTCCTCAAAAGTCCCTCATACCATTTTCTAATCTATTAAAAAAATAATCTTCCCTTCTCTGCTCACCATTCTTCCCGCCTTTTCCACCCACTCAGGGCCCACCCCCCCCCCCCCGCCCACAGTGACCGCCTTACCTGCCAGGCTGTTGTAGCAGTCAATCTCAATTCTGTAAAGCAGCTGCCACTGCTCATCCAAGAGTTTGCCAGGCTGGTAACCCCCATGGAGGAGGCAGTCAAAGCGGCATCCTTGGAGTCTTCCTGGGCTGGCAACAGCCCATTCAGCTCCAGCAGCACCATGTGATACTTGCCAATGGCTTCCTTGGAGCAATGATCTCCTTGGCTTTTGAAATCCGGCACTCTTGGATTTCAAGAGTGCTCAGGCTTGGCAGCTGAAGAAGCGGTGCTGGATTTCCAAAGCCAAGCAGCTCAGTGCTACAAGGAGAAGAAATGCCACTGGTCCATCGGCAAGAGACCTGGGAGGAGAGCATTCAGCTGGCATTCAGAGGCAAGTGGGAAGCTCCAGGAAGCATGGGAAGCTCTGGGAAGTGTGGGAAGCTCTGGGAAGTGTGGGAAGCCCTGGTGTTGTGACTCGTCCTCCCTCCTCTCCTCAGCCGGGCCCCTCCCGTCTCCAACAGGGCCTTTTATCAGACTCCGAGTCTGATAATGAAGATGAACGGCCTGTCATAACTCCAGCCCCTGGCCCTAGCCCCATGCCCAGAGAGGAGTGAAAGGAGAAGCCCAATAAACCTCACTTATACAGCGTGTGTTCTTTTGGCTCAGCCTTCAGAGCAGGAAGCCAGACAGGTGGTGGAATTACCCGGGCCTGCTCCCTCTGACCCCTCCCTTTCCCAGACGCTGACAGCAGATCCAGCTGAAGAGAATTCAGAGTGGGGGGACCCTCGCTTCCAGAGATCTGAGAGGCGACACCAGCAGAAGGAAGGGTGGGGCAGGCCTGGATAAATGCTGAGTCATGGAGCCACACCCCACAGCCTATATAAAGGACCTGCTTTTGGCATTCCAACCTTGAGTCAAGCAAAGTCTCATCTAGTTTGCTGATACCGGACCCTATTGCTGAAGTCACAACTTGGACTCCTGCCTGCCCTGATAGACCTCGAAGGAACTTGGCAAGCTGCAGAGGCTTTGTTGCCAAATTTTTTATGGACTTCCTTGACTCTTTCATCGGAGTGGGGGTGGGACACGACACAGGCGAAGGAAAATCCACGCATAGTTGGGCATGCTTGGTGGCAGGAGGGGGCGCACCACGATGGGGCTGTTTTGTTCCTCCTTACCTCGCACCAACCTCTCCGTTGCCCATTTCGCCATTGCAGCCCCACGCCACGGAGCTTTCCCCACCCACCGCTGCCCAGGTGCTCTCGCTTCTCCCAAGCATTTCTGTCAGACCTGGAAGCCATCTTTCTACCTTTGTGCCTTCAGGCTTCAGGCCTGACACAAAAGCTACTGTGGGAAATTGGGAGGGAGGATTGTATAGAGTGAAGCAGATATGTAGTCAAACTAAAATTCTTTATAGAAAGTCGAGGCCATCGTGCCCTGCAGCTGTGTTGAGAAGGATGAGGAGGTATCTTATGTTCTGGGTGGTGCCTGATTGGATGTATTGCGGACATGTGGGAGAGGGGCAAGGTCTTGAACTTTCTTTTGGGTATGGAAACCCCGGAAACTCTCAGGTTTGGGTTTTCCCAGATGTGCCAACATGACGTCTCTAATAAAAGTTCCTTCCTTGTTCCTTGTTCCTTGTTCCTTGTTCCTTCCTTCCCTTCAGCCCCAAGAGTTTTTTGAGGTTTAAAGTTTATTAAGACCACAATTACACAGATAGTTGTTGGGCATATAGATGAGGGTTAGGATCCAAAGAGTGAACAGAAGAACGATAGAAAGGACCAACAAAGGTGGCCATTTTATTGTTCTTACAGTCCAACTTCTTTCCAGTTCCTACTGTTCTCCTGCACAAATAATTGTGGAAAGTTCCATCTTCTCTAAGACCTTTTCTGTCCCAATTCAATGTCAGCTTCATCTTTGGCCCCAAAGCCATTTTCATGGAGAATATATAGCCATGATAACGAACCTATTGCACGCATGCCCAAAGTGGCACATGAAGTCATGTCGCCCGGCATGCACGGCCTTGCCTGTTTGTCTTCCAGGTTTCTGGTGTGCATGCACATGTGACAATCAGCTATCCATCGCATGCGTGTCAGTGCCAAAAACCAGTGTGCACATGTGCACTGGCCAGCTGATTGTTGGGTGCACATGAATGCCAGAACCCAGAAGTTCGGCTATTCCAGAGTGCGATTCCCTTCATGCGCACGGCAGTGCTGAAAACTGGCCTGCACATGTGTGCCAGCCAGCTGATCGTCGGGAGCACATGCGTGCTAGAACCCAGGAAGTTCTGCTTTTCCGGAGTGTAGTTTTGATGAACACACACAAGTGTGACATTTCTGTGCGACTTTTTCAGCACTCAGCGTCGAAAAGCTTCGCCATCACTGATATATAGCATACAGAATAACAGAGTTGGAAGGGACCTTGGAGGTCTTCTAGTTGAACCCCCTGCTCAAGTAGGAGAAGTCCTGCCACCCCAATGGGGGAACCCATTTGGCTTGTGCCCCATGGAGCCTGGAGAGAGCTAGCATGGGCGCCTACAAGCCCCCTTCCAGGAGGGAAGAGATGACAGGACATGATTGGATCATCTGAGACGTGATTTTAGGTTGGACAAAAAGAAACAAACAAATAAAAATTAAAAAAATGAGTAGAATTTGGGAAGAAATCTTTAAGGTAACTTTAAGGTACTTGTCATCACCTTTAAAACGCTCCATGGCCTAGGGCCGGGATATTTACGGGACCGCCTACTGCCACCATTAACCTCTCACCGACCAGTGCGCTCTCACAGAGAGGGACTCCTCCGGATACCGTCAGCTAAACAATGTCGGCTGGCGACCTCTAGGGGGAGGGCCTTCTCTGTGGGGGCCCCTACCCTCTGGAACGAGCTCCCTCTGGGGCTTCGTCAACTCCCCGATCTCAAGTCCTTCCGCCGCGAGCTGAAGACGTTGCTGTTTCGAAGAGCAGGACTAGCCTGAATGTAGTTTTTTTTTTTTTTTTTTTTTTTTAAATTGGGATTTTTAAAAAAGGGGTTTAAATGAGGTTTTAAATTTGTATTCAAAAGTTAGAGCATCAATTGAATTCAACTATCTATTCTTTAGCTGTTTTTAATCTATTATATGTTTTCTGTTGTTTTTGTCTGTGAACCGCCCTGAGTCCTTCGGGAGAAGGGCGGTATACAAATATAATAAATAAATAAATAAATAAATAAATGGCATCATTAATCCAGGATGTTAAAGATACTTTCACAAGAAGATGTGAGGAGATCATGAATCAAATGCAGAGAACTGCCCTGAGTCCTTCGGGAGAAGGGCGGTATACAAATATAATAAATAAATAAATAAATAAATAAATGGCATCATTAATCCAGGATGTTAAAGATACTTTCACAAGAAGATGTGAGGAGATCATGAATCAAATGCAGAGAATAGATGAAAAGCTGGTAATTATGACACAAAAGACAAGAAGAAATTAGGACGCTCAGGAGGAGGAGTTACCTGAAAGAGCAGCTGGAAAAGCAGAACAGACAAAACAACAAATAAGACAACACGACAAAAAGAAGATAAAAATAAAAGTAAGAATTATTGATGAAATAAACCAAGATGAGAGTATTTTAAGGGAAGTTAAACAGGAACTGGAACTGCAGGAAGACTTTTTGGAGGGAGAAACAGGGGTAAGAGTAGATAATTTGAAACTTGGACTATGGAAGAGGGCAGAGAAGAAAGAAATATTTAAGAGGATTGGCCAAATAGCAGAAGCAGGTAGAGAAGATCCAAAAGAGGAATATGGAAGACAAGCTAAGAAATGGGAAATCAAAGCTTTAAAGCGGGCGAGAGATGATGGGTAAAAAAAGGAATATTTCTTAAAAATAATAGTGAGACAAGTTAAAATAGGGTTGGAAGTTTGAGAAAGGGGAATTAATGCAATATATATTTTCAAGGTGAATTAATAATAAGAAGGGAACCTAGACTCTTAATATTGGTAATTTTGAACATACAGAAATATTGAATAGGCAAAAATTGAAGATTATAATTTAATATAAATATGGGTATTATCAGTATAACTATATAAATTTGTTAAAATGTAACAAGAAAGGATATGTAGAATCTGATTGGCATGAAAATAATATGTTGGATTATTGAACAAGATAATAATGGAAGACTAAACGTGTATTATTATTATTATTGGAATTGTATAATAACTTGTCAAACACAACTAAGATGAACATTGCTTTATTTGTAAAAATATGATTAGAAAGGGGATATTTTTTAAATATGACAGTGGCATAATAAAAAAAATAGAAAGGGAATAAATAATGGTAGATTATAATTCAATCTAAATCTGTGTATTGCTATTAGAACTATATAAGCTTTTTAAACAACAAAGATGATTATTGGTATTGTATTTGTAGCAAAAGGATCAAGAATATGGAGACTGGCATAAAATAATAATATATTGAAATATTGAATAATTAAGGGAAGATTATAATTCAACAAAATGTGTATTATTACTAAAAGTTTATAAGATTGTTAATTATATTAAATATGAAGAATATTGTATTATCTGGCTCACAGCATGGCTGAGGAACTTGTTGCGGCCTGCGAACAGGCCGCGGCGGGGGCCTTAGACTGTGTCGTGCCTTTGCGGCCTCTACCCGGCGCAGGTCCCAACCGGCTCCTTGGTTCTCCGAGGAGCTGAGAGGGATGAAGCGCCGGAGAAGACGCCTAGAGAGTTCCTGGAGGTCTAGCCGTTCGGAGGCTGATCGGACACTAGTGAAGTCCTATAATAGGGCTTACCTAGTGGCATTGAGGGAAGCGAGGCGTAGCTACGCCTCCTCCCTCATTGCATCGGCAGATAACCGCCCAGCCGCCCTGTTTCGGGTGACTCGTTCCCTCCTTCACCAGGGGGAGCAGGATGACCCGTTGCAGGGACGTGCTGAGGAGTTTAACGGTTATCTATACGATAAAATCGTTCAGCTTCGGGACGGTCTGGACCAAAATTGCGGTGACTCGGGTGAGGCGTCTGAGGGTGGTCTTGGTGACATTTTATGGGATGAGTTTGACCCTGTGGCTCCCAAGGACATGGACAGGTTGTTGGGTAGGTTGAATGCCACCACGTGTTTACTGGACCCGTGCCCCTCCTGGCTGGTGCTGGCCACTCAGGAGGTGACACGAGGCTGGCTCCAGGCAATTACGAGCGCTTCTTTGGTGGAGGGAGTCTTCCCGGCCACCTCGAAAGAGGCGGTGGTGAGACCCCTCCTCAAGAAGCCTTCCCTGGACCAGGCTGTTTTAGGTAATTATCGTCCGGTCTCCAACCTTCGCTTTGTGGCGAAGGTTGTAGAGAGTATGGTGGCATATCAGTTTCCCTCACACCTGGAGGAAACTGTCTATCTAGACCCGTTCCAGTCCAGTTTCCGGCCCGGTTACAGCACTGAGACGGCTTTGGTCGCGTTGGTGGATGATCTCTGGAGGGCCAGGGATAGGGGTTGTTCCTCTGCCCTGGTCCTATTAGACCTCTCAGCGGCTTTCGATACCATCGACCATGGTATCCTGCTGTGCCGGTTGGGGCGATTGGGAGTGGGAGGCACCGTTTATCGGTGGTTCTCCTCCTATCTCTCCGATCGGTCGCAGACGGTGTTGACAGGGGGGCAGAGGTCGGCTCCGAGGCGCCTCACTTGTGGGGTGCCGCAGGGGTCGATCCTCTCACCCCTTCTGTTCAACATCTATATGAAGCCGCTGGGTGAGATCATCAGTGGCTTCGGTGTGAGGTACCAGCTGTACGCTGATGACACCCAGCTGTACTTTTCCACACCGGGCCACCCCAACGAAGCTATCGAAGTGCTGTCCCGGTGTTTGCAGGCCGTACGGGTCTGGATGGGGAGAAACAGGCTCAAGCTCAATCCCTCCAAGACAGAGTGGCTGTGGATGCCGGCATCCCGGTACAGTCAGCTGAGTCCACGGCTGACTGTTGGGGGCGAGTCACTGGCCCCGATGGAGAGGGTGCGCAACTTGGGCGTCCTCCTGGATGAACGGCTGTCTTTTGAAGATCATTTGACGGCCGTCTCCAGGAGAGCTTTTTACCAGGTTCGCCTGGTGCGCCAGTTGCGCCCCTTTCTAGACCGGGATGCCCTATGCACGGTCACTCACGCCCTCATGACGTTTCGCCTGGATTACTGCAATGCTCTCTACATGGGGCTCCTCTTGAAGGGCATCCGGAGACTGCAGTTAGTTCAGAATGCGGCTGCGCAGGTTATAGAGGGAGCCCCTCGTGGCTCCCGTATGACACCTATCCTGCGCAGACTGCACTGGCTACCTGTGGCTGTCAGCCTCCACTCCAGTCTTCATATGCTTTTGAATGATTATATCAGTAGATAGAATGTAAAATGTTTATTTCTGTATTATAAACTCTTAAGGAAATGAGATGTATCATACCACCGTCCAGGGTAAGGGGAAGGAGCTTATTAAGAGTGTCGGCTGACATAACAGGGGGGAGGGATGATTAACAATTGAGTGTTATCAGCGCGCGCTTTTCTAACCGACACTGCATTCCTAAGTGACTGACATCCAGAGACCTGTGGAAGAAGATTACCACGAGGGGCCGTGAAGGAGTTGGCATTGGACCAGACCAGCCTGACCTCCTGGAGGAGGAGGGACAATTGGGGGGATATGATATGTTAGCCATATTTTGTCTCAGTTCCAACTTTGCTTGGCTGCTATCAAGACTGTAAAAGTAAAAGTACTTGTTTTCATTCCAAATGAAGTCAAGGTGAATTCTTTCCTATTTATAGTCGGAGGTAGCCTGACATTAAGTTGGAACTCACATCATGTCTACCAACCAGGATTGCAATCGCAATACCGGGGGGGGAGAAAACCCAAATGTGATGGAAGCCCTGCTGCCGGCTGAGCTGGGGGAGGCGTCCGGAGGAATTTCTGCTGACACTTTCGACCCTGAGCTGGAAGATTGCAGAGCTCGGTGGGCAGAGCAATTAAAGCTGGAAGAGGAAGGGTGGAAACCAAGCCCCGAAGAGCTTCCCTCTGGAGTAACTAAAAGAAAAAAGAAAAAAGGAAAAGAAAAACTTTCGGAAACAGAACAAGAGATAAGGGACAAGCTCCAGTTGGAGGAAGCCTTACGTCTTTTCCGTGAAGTGAAAATGAGGCAAGCAGCTCGCCAAAGGTATGAATCCCCTATTCGGTCCTCCAGGTGGGAGGGAGAAGAGGAGGAAGATAATACAAAGGGGCTAGCTGGAGGTGATTCCCAGGGCGGTGAGATTTCTGAAGAGCCAGGGCTGGAAACTCTCTCCCCAGAGGAAGCTGAATTGGATGAGGGCCGGGCGCCACCTGCTGACCATGCAAGGCCACGCAGGGGAAGGAAAAAGCCAAAAATTCCCCCCATATCAGAGAAATTTGATGGAAATGCGAAGGAATTGGGACTGTTCCTGGCGAAAGTGAATGACCACATGATAGACTGGGGGGAAGATTATTGGTCACAGGCAGCACAAGTGAGAGCTGTGACCCATAATTTGACCGGAAGAGCAGCTGCGTGGTATGTGTCGTTATATACAAACCACTCCCCCTTACTGCAAAACTACGAGCATTTTATGACTGCACTGAGGAGGAGGTTTGAGGACCCCCTGGCAGAGTAGAAGGCCAAAGGTCAGATGAAAACCATCAGGCAAGGGAGGAGACCGGTGGCTGATTATAACCAGGAGTTCAGTGATTTAGTTCCCTTGATGAGAGGGTGGTCGGAGGTGACCCTTGTAGACATTTTCAAAGATGGTCTGAATGGAGATCTCTATGAACTGTGTCGAGCACGAACCTCTCCAACCATGCTGTATGGCTGGTACACCCTGGCAGCAGAGATGGAAATCGAGCTAGTGAAGGACCGCGGCAGAAGACAGCGCACTGGAGGGCCATCCCTTGGCCGTTTTCCAGAAGGCACCTATAGGGACGTCCCTAGATTTGAGGGAGGAAGACCACGTTCGTCTGCGTGCTACAGATGTGGAAAAGAAGGCCACCGAGCAGCCGACTGTAGGGTTAAGTTGATACCAAGCGCGACCTCTGGTGGTGAAAAGGAACCAGTGAAGCCAGCGGCTAAGGCGCGTAAACCAGCAAAGTGGGGAGGCGTTGCCAAGAAGGGCACGCACATCAAGGAGGATGGCGAAGTGTCGACCGACACTGACGACAGCAAAACCACGTCAGAGTCCGATGAAGATCTTTTGGTGAGTTGGGCACGGGGACCCTTGGACATTCCAGTCAATCTACATGTACCCTCTTCGGGTAATAAGGGGGAACTACTAGCACTACTCGATTCTGGATGCACTAGATGTATGGTCAGTCCCGAACTAGTAGAAAAAATGGAACTAAGATTGAGAACTCTAAGTAGGCCCATAGCGTTTGCCCAGTTAGATGGCTCTGTGGCAGGGGAGGCCGCCCATTTAATGTGGAACCCATAGAAATGATAATAGGAGACCACCATGAAATTCTGAACTTCATAGTAGCCCCAGGAATGGACCAACCCCTGTTGTTAGGCTTGTCATGGTTGCGGAAATGGAACCCCCATATTAACTGGAGAACGGGAGTCCTACGTTTCCGTTCCAAAGCATTAAAAGGGGAAAAGGGGAAACCCAAGAAGGGATCTACCGTGGCCATGCACCAGGATACGTTGGGGGCAATGGTTGAACGGATCGACGGGGAAGAGAGAATACCCAAAGAATACTGGGACTTGCGAGAAGTCTTTAGTGAGAAAGCATCAGACGTACTTCCTCCCCATAGGCCTATTGACTGTGCCATAGACATCCTTCCGGGGGTAAAGCTTCCAAAACCAAAAGCTTATCCCATGACCCAAAAGGAATTGGGGGAGCTACGTAAATTCATAGACAAAAACCTAGAGCGGGGCTTTATCCAACCGGCTAGACCTCGCGTGGCGGCGCCAGTGATGTTCCGGGAAAAGAAAGATGGCTCCTTTCGTCTTATAGTTGACTATAGGAACCTAAACGCCGTGTGCGCCGAAAACATATATCCCATGCCACTCATGAAAGATATGTTAGCACATTTAGCGAAGGGAAAATTCTTCACCAAACTGGACCTGCGAGAAGCCTACTACAGAGTTCGTATAAAAGAGGGGATGAATGGAAAACCGCTTTCAACTGTCCACTAGGATGTTTCCAGTTTGAGTACTGCCATTTGGACTGCAGGGGCGCCGCAGTTTTATGCAACTAATAAATGAAATACTCCATCAGCATTTGTTCAAAGGAGTTCTTGTCTACCTTGACGAGATACTTATCTATACAGAAACAATGGAAGAACATATTAAACTAGTAAGGGCTGTACTCAAAAAGTTATTATCTGCAGAACTATATTGCAAGCTATCCAAATGTGATTTCCATCAAACCAAAATAGACTACTTAGGGTATCGCATTTCAGCTGATGGGTTAGAAATGGATCCAGAAAAAGTGAAAGCTGTCTTGGAATGGGCCCCCCCACGCACACGCAAGCAACTCCAAAGTTTTTTGGGATTCGCAAATTTCTATCGTCAAATCATCCCCTCCTTTGCTCAAATTGCTTTACCAATCACTAACCTCTTAAAACTAAAGGAGACAAAACCCAAACCATCATTACCCCTCGAATGGACAATGGAATGTCAGGCAGCATTTGAAAAATTGAAACGACTCTTTGCCGCCGAACCTATTTTAAAGCACCCTGATATGGATGTTCCTTTTGTAATACAAGCTGATGCAAGTGATGTAGCAGTCGGAGCCGTCTTGCTCCAAAACAATATTGATGGTAATTTACAACCCTGTGCTTTCACTTCTCGAAAATTGACTGAAACGGAAAGACGATGGGCTATTTGGGAAAAGGAAGCATTTGCAGTTCATTGGACTCTACGGACATGGAGACAATTCTTAGAAGGTTCAAATCAGCCTTTTGAAGTTTGGACTGATCACAAAAATCTAGAAGCTCTAAAGACTCCTAGAAAACTTTCACCTAAACAAGCCCGCTGGGCTCAATATTTTAACCGTTTTAATTTTACTTTACATTATATTCCTGGGGAAAACCTTCTTAGCAGATGCTCTCTCACGTTTGCCCCAATACAATTGCACTCGCTCCGAGGTGGTTCAACCAATACTTCCCGTGCAACAGTTGGCTGCCCCAGCAATAACTAGAAGCCACTCCAAAGCTGACCCCTCACTCCCAGATGAACTAACCAAGTCGTTTAAAGAAGCTTTAAACACCGATGACTGGTACTTAACGCATTCCCATGAATGCACACTCCGTGATGGACTAGCTTGGATTGGAACAAAACTATATGTTCCTCTATCACTCAGAGAAACCATCCTACAACGATGCCATGATGCCAAAATGGCAGGACATTTTGGATTTGTGAAAACTTTACATCTTCTTAAAAGACAATTTTGGTGGCCAAGTCTTAAAAAAGACATTCAAGCATATGTAGCAAGTTGTCCTATTTGCGCATCATCCAAAAGGCCTCCGGGAAAACCTCCTGGACTACTTCAAATGGTAGCCAGACCAGGAACCCCATGGAAAGAAATATCCATGGATTTCATAGTGGAATTACCTGAAAGTGCAGGCAATACTGTTATATGGGTTGTGACTGACCTTTTCTCCAAACAAGTCCATTTTATTCCATGTTCAAAAATACCCTCCTCAAAGACTCTAGCAAAGTTGTTTGTACAACACATTTATAGACTTCACGGAGTTCCTGATCGCATCATTTCAGATCGAGGAGTTCAATTCACTTCTCAATTTTGGAAAGAATTTTTACGACTCATTGGCTCTCAAGGATTAAGCTCCTCCCATCATCCTCAAACTAATGGAAGCTGTGAACGTTCAACTCTGTACTAGAACAATATCTGCGATGTTATGTTAACTACCAGCAAGACAATTGGGCTGATCTCTTACCTTTTGCTGAAGTTGCCTACAACAACTCAATTCATAGTAGCACGGATTTACTCCTTTAAAATAGCTTCAGGTCAAGATTTTGTTCCTATCTCGAACTCCCAAAGGAAGAAACTACTGTTTCCTCTTTGTCAGAATGGATAGATCAAATACAAAGCACATGGAAAATGACTGCAAGGCGATCGATGACGCTCACCATGCACATAAAAACAAGCAGATAAAAAAGGTCCCTGAGAACAAATATCAAGTGGGCGATAAGGTTTATCTTTCCACCAAATATCTTCAAACCACTCAGAAATCTAAGAAACTTGGACCCAAATATGTGGGACCTTTCCCCATAGTAAAAATCATCAACCCCGTGACGGTACAACTAGATTTACCAAAAACACTTAGGAGAATCCACCCCGTTTTCCATGTGAGTTTGCTGAAACCTGAACACACGTCTACTTTCCGTCCTAACCATACACCCCCTCCTATACCAATTCTCATAGAGGGAGAACAACACTTTGAAATAAAAGAAATTTTAGATTCAAGAAAACATAGAAATAAAATTCAATATCTTATTTCCTGGAAACACTTCCCGTTATCCCAAGCTGAATGGGTGAACAAAGAAGATGTTCGTGCATCGGAAAAGATAGCACAATTCTATAAAAAATATCCTGACAAACCCTAACTTCTCTTTTTTCTTTCTAGGACTGACGTCCTTGTTGCAGGAGGGCCGAATGTCAGCCTCCACTCCAGTTTTCATATGCTTTTGAATGATTATATCAGTAGATAGAATGTAAAATGTTTTTCTGTATTATAAACTCTTAAGGAAATGAGATGTATCATACCACCGTCCAGGGTAAGGGGAAGGAGCTTATTAAGAGTGTCGGCTGACATAACAGGGGGGAGGGATGATTAACAATTGAGTGTTATCAGCGCTTTTCTAACCGACACTGCATTCCTAAGTTGACTGACATCCAGAGACCTGTGGAAGAAGATTACCACGAGGGGCCGTGAAGGAGTTGGCATTGGACCAGACCAGCCTGACCTCCTGGAGGAGGAGGGACAATTGGGGGGATATGATATGTTAGCCATATTTTGTCTCAGTTCCAGCTTTGCTTGGCTGCTATCAAGACTGTAAAAGTAAAAGTACTTGTTTTCATTCCAAATGAAGTCAAGGTGAATTCTTTCCTATTTATAGTCGGAGGTAGCCTGACATTAAGCTGGAACTCACATCATGTCTACCAACCAGGATTGCAATCGCAATACCGGGGGGGGAGAAAACCCAAATGTGATGGAAGGCCTGCTGCCGGCTGAGCTGGGGGAGGCGTCCGGAGGAATTTTTGCTGACACTTTTAACCCTGAGCTGGAAGATTGCAGAGCTCGTGGGGAGCAATTAAAGCTGGAAGAGGAAGGGTGGAAACCAAGCAAGAGCTTCAGTCTGGAGTAACTAAAGAAAAAAAAAGGAAAGACTTTTGGAAACAGAACAAGAGATAAGGACAAGCTCCAGTTGGAGGAAGCCTTGTCTTTTCCGTGAAGTGAAAGTGAGGCAAGCAGCTGCCAAAGGTATGAATCCCTATTCGGTCCTCCAGGTGGGAGGGAGAAGAGGAGGAAGATAATACAAAGGGCCAGCTGGAGGTGATTCAGGGCGGTGAGATTTCTGAAGAGCCAGGGCTGGAAACTCTCCCAGAGGAAGCTGAATTGGATGAGGGCGCCACCTGCTGACCAAGCAAGGCCGCGAGGAAGGAAAGCCAAAATTCCATATCAGAGAAATTTGATGGAAATGCTAAGGAGTTGGGACTGTTCCTGGCGGTGAATGACCACATGATAGACTGGGGAAGATTATTGGTCACAGGCAGCACAAGTGAGAGCTGTGACCCATAATTTGACCGGAAGAGCAGCTGCGTGGTATGTGTGTTATATACAAACCACTCCCCTTACTGCAAAACTACGAGCATTTTATGACTGCACTGAGGAGGAGGTTTGAGGACCCCTGGCAGAGCAAAGGCCAAAGGTCGGATGAAAACCATCAGGCAAGGGAGGAGACCGGTGGCTGATTATAACCAGGAGTTCAGTGATTTAGTTCCCTTGATGAGAGGGTGGTCGGAGGTGACCCTTGTAGACATTTTCAAAGATGGTCTGAATGGAGATCTCTATGAACTGTGTCGGCACGAGCCTCTCCAACTACGCTGTATGGCTGGTACACCCTGGCAGCAGAGATGGAAATCGAGCTAGTGAAGGACCGTGCAGAAGACAGCGCACTGGAGGCCATCCCTTGGCCGTTTTCCAGAAGGCACCTATAGGGACGCCCTAGATTGGAGGGAGGAAGACCACGTTCGCGTGCTACAGATGTGGAAAGAAGGCCACCGAGCAGCCGACTGTAGGGTTAAGTTGATACCAAGCGCGACCTCTGGTGGTGAAAAGGAACCAGTGAAGCCAGCGGCTAAGGCGCGTAAACCAGCAAAAGTGGGGAGGTTGCCAAGAAGGGCACGCCCATCAAGGAGGATGGCGAAGTGTCGACCGATACTGATGACAGCAAAACCACGTCAGAGTCCGATGAAGACCTTCTGGTGAGTTGGGCACGGGACCCTTGGACATTCCAGTCAATCTACATGTACCCTCTTCGGGTAATAAGGGGAACTACTAGCACTACTCGATTCTGGATGCACTAGATGTATGGTCAGTCCCGAACTAGTAGAAAAATGGAACTAAGGTTGAGAACCCTAGGCCCATAGCGCTTGCCCAGTTAGATGGCTCTGTGGCAGGGGAGGGCCACCCATTTAAGAACCCATAGAAATGATAATAGGAGACCACCGAAATTCTGAACTTCATAGTAGCCCCAGGAATGGACCAACCCCTGTTGTTAGGCTTGTCATGGTTGCTGAAATGGAACCCCATATTAACTGGAGGCGAGTCCTACGTTTCCGTTCCAAGCATTAAAAGGGAAAAGGGAACCCAAGAAGGATCTACCGTGGCCATGCACCAGGATAAGTTGGGGCAATGATCGAACGGATAGACGGGGAAGAGAGAATACCCAAGGAATACTGGGACTTGCGAGAAGTCTTTAGTGAGAAAGCATCAGACGTACTTCCTCCCCATAGGCCTATTGACTGTGCCATAGACATCCTTCCGGGGGTAAAGCTTCCAAAACCAAAAGCTTATCCCATGACCCAAAAGGAATTGGGGGAGCTACGTAAATTCATAGACAAAAACCTAGAGCGGGGCTTTATCCAACCGGCTAGACCTCGCGTGGCGGCGCCAGTGATGTTCCGGGAAAAGAAAGATGGCTCCTTTCATCTTATAGTTGACTATAGGAACCTAAACGCCGTGTCTTGAAAACATATATCCCATGCCACTCATGAAAGATATGTTAGCACATTTAGCGAAGGAAAATTCTTCACCAAACTGGACCTGAGAAGCCTACTACAGAGTTCGTATAAAGAGGGGATGAATGGAAAACCGCTTTCAACTGTCCACTAGGATGTTTCCAGTTTAGTACTGCCTTTGGACTGCAGGGGCGCCCATGAGTTTTATGCAACTAATAAATGAAATACTCCATCAGCATTTGTTCAAAGGGGTTCTTGTCTACCTTGACGACATACTCATCTATACAGAAACAATGGAAGAACATATTAAACTAGTAAGAGCTGTACTCAAAAAGTTATTATCTGCAGAACTATATTGCAAGCTATCCAAATGTGATTTCCATCAAACCAAAATAGACTACTTAGGGTATCGATTTCAGCTGATGGGTTAGAAATGGATCCAGAAAAAGTGAAAGCTGTCTTGGAATGGGACCCCCCACGCACACGCAAACAACTCCAAAGTTTTTTGGGATTCGCAAATTTCTATCGTCAATTCATCCCCTCCTTTGCTCAAATTGCTTTACCAATCACTAACCTCTTAAAACTAAAGGAGACACGAAACCCAAACCATCATTACCCCTCGAATGGACAATGGAATGTCAGGCAGCATTTGAAAAATTGAACGACTCTTTGCCGCGAACCTATTTTAAAGCACCCTGACATGGATGTTCCTTTTGTAATACAAGCTGATGCAAGTGATGTAGCAGTCGGAGCCATCTTGCTCCAAAACAATGCTGATGGTAATTTACAACCCTGTGCTTTCACTTCTCGAAAATTGACTGAAACTGAAAGGCGATGGGCTATTTGGGAAAAGGAAGCATTTGCAGTTCATTGGGCTCTACGGACATGGAGACAATTCTTAGAAGGTTCAAATCATCCTTTTGAAGTTTGGACTGATCACAAAAATCTAGAAGCTCTAAAGACTCTAGAAAACTTTCACCTAAACAAGCCGCTGGGCTCAATATTTTAACCGCTTTAATTTTACTTTACATTATATTCCTGGGGAAAAACTTCTTGCAGATGCTCTCTCACGTTTACCCAATACAATTGCACTCGCTCCGGTGGTTGAACCAATACTTCCCGTGCAACAGTTGGCCCCAGCAATAACTAGAAGCCACTCCAAAGCTGACCCTCACTCCCAGATGAACTAACCAAGTCGTTTAAAGAAGCTTTAAACACCGATGACTGGTACTTAACGCATTCCATGAATGCACACTCCGTGATGGACTAGCTTGGATTGGAACAAAACTATATGTTCCTCTATCACTCAGAGAAACCATCCTACAACGATGCCATGATGCCAAAATGGCAGGCATTTTGGATTTGTGAAAACTTTGCATCTTCTTAAAAGACAATTTTGGTGGCCAAGTCTTAAAAGACATTCAAGCATATGTAGCAAGTTGTCCCATTTGCGCATCATCCAAAAGGCCTCCGGAAAACCTCCTGGACTACTTCAAAGTAGCCAGACCAGGAACCCCATGGAAAGAAATATCCATGGATTTCATAGTGGAATTACCTGAAAGTTCAGGCAATACTGTTATATGGGTTGTGACTGACCTTTTCTCCAAAACAAGTCCATTTTATTCCATGTTCAAAATACCCTCCTCAAAGACTCTAGCAAAGTTGTTTGTACAACACATTTATAGACTTCACGGAGTTCCTGATCGCATCATTTCAGATCGAGGAGTTCAATTCACTTCTCAATTTTGGAAAGAATTTTTACGACTCATTGGCTCCTAAGGATTAAGCTCTTCCCATCATCCTCAAACTAATGGAAGCTGTGAACGTTCAACTCTGTACTAGAACAATATCTGCGATGTTATGTTAACTACCAGCAAGACAATTGGGCAGATCTCTTACCTTTTGCTGAAGTTGCCTACAACAACTCAATTCATAGTAGCACAGGATTTACTCCTTTAAAATAGCTTCAGGTCAAGATTTTGTTCCTATCTCGAACTCCCAAAGGAAGAAACTACTGTTTCCTCTTTGTCAGAATGGATAGATCAAATACAAAGCACATGGAAAATGACTGCAAGGCGATCGACGACGCTCACCGTGCATAAAAACAAGCAGATAAAAAAGGTCCCTGAGAACAAATATCAAGTGGGCGATAAGGTTTATCTTTCCACCAAATATCTTCAAACCACTCAGAAATCTAAGAAACTTGGACCCAAATATGTGGGACCTTTCCCATAGTAAAATCATCAACCCCGTGACGGTACAACTAGATTTACCAAAAACACTTAGAGAATCCACCCGTTTTCCATGTGAGTTTGCTGAAACCTGAACACACGCCTACTTTCCGTCCTAACGTACACCCCTCCTATACCAATTCTCATAGAGGAGAACAACACTTTGAAATAAAAGAAATTTTAGATTCAAGAAAAAATAGAAATAAAATTCAATATCTTATTTCCTGGAAACACTTCCCGTTATCCCAAGCTGAATGGGTGAACAAAGAAGATGTTCGTGCATCGGAAAAGATAGCACAATTCTATAAAAAATATCCTGACAAACCCTAACTTCTCTTTTTTCTTTCTAGGACTGACGTCCTTGTTGCAGGAGGGCCGAATGTCAGCCTCCACTCCAGTCTTCATATGCTTTTGAATGATTATATCAGTAGATAGAATGTAAAATGTTTATTTCTGTATTATAAACTCTTAAGGAAATGAGATGTATCATACCACCGTCCAGGGTAAGGGGAAGGAGCTTATTAAGAGTGTCGGCTGACATAACAGGGGGGAGGGATGATTAACAATTGAGTGTTATCAGCGCGCGCTTTTCTAACCGACACTGCATTCCTAAGTGACTGACATCCAGAGACCTGTGGAAGAAGATTACCACGAGGGGCCGTGAAGGAGTTGGCATTGGACCAGACCAGCCTGACCTCCTGGAGGAGGAGGGACAATTGGGGGGATATGATATGTTAGCCATATTTTGTCTCAGTTCCAACTTTGCTTGGCTGCTATCAAGACTGTAAAAGTAAAAGTACTTGTTTTCATTCCAAATGAAGTCAAGGTGAATTCTTTCCTATTTATAGTCGGAGGTAGCCTGACAGTGGCCTTCCGGGTGCGCTTCAAGGTTTTGGTAACCACCTTTAAAGCGCTCCATGGCATAGGGCCGGGTTACTTATGGGACCGTCTACTGCTACCGAATACCTCTCACCGGCCCGTGCGCTCTCACAGAGAGGGACTCCTCAGGGTGCCGTCAGCGAGGCAATGTCGTCTGGCGACGCCCAGGGGAAGGGCCTTCTCTGTGGGGGCTCCCACCCTCTGGAACAAACTCCCCCCAGGACTCTGTCAACTTCCAGACCTTCGAACCTTCCGTTGCGAGCTTAAAACACACTTATTCATCTGCGCAGGACTGGACTAGTTTTTAAATTTATAGGGGTTTTAATTGGTTTTAATATTTATACTATTTTAATAATTTGGCTTTTAGAATAAGTTTTTTAATGGTTTTCTTAATTTGTACATATATGTTTTTACTTGCCTGTGAACCGCCCTGAGTCCTTCGGGAGATAGGGCGGTATACAAATACGAATAAATAAATAATAAATAAATAAATTATTTGTACTAAAATGTAAGACACTGTGGTCCCACGCTGTTCACACAACTATATGTTTGTAAAACAATAAAAAATAAAAAACTTTTTTTTTAAAGTGGCCAAGGTTGAGAAATACTGAGTTAGAGCCTGTGTGCATCTATAACATCTTTAAAACGGGCTTTTAGTTATAATTTCCATTGCATTTTTAATTAATATTGTTTTAGACTCCAAATGACTACTTTGCAACTGCCCAGTTTACTTGGTGTGTTATTCTGTGTTTTATTTTATAAACTTTTATTCAGACTTTATTTTTACTATGCTCTTAGTTTTAGGTATTCAAATATTTTAGTATTTTACTTTTTGTATTATAGTGTCGAGCTGTATAAATCGAGGGAGATGGGCAATTAAGAGATATAAGATATAAATAAATAAACCATTTTATTTATTTCTGCTGCTCTTCCAAAATCGTTTCCAAAATTGTCTAGCAGTGATCATAGTCAGGATAATGCTACAAACAGGTCATCTTTCTCTACTCAAAGGCATTTGAAGATTAAAATATTGGCAATGGATGTTTCAAATTTTATATCTATCTTGGATTTTGTAAAAATATTTATGTATTTTCCAACCTAGGCTGTAGTTCTGAAGCAGTTATACATAAAAATGTATTCCCTTGTCTAATAAGTAAAATATGCAGGACCTGTAAGTAGGACTTTGCTTTGAAAAACAGTAAAACAAATATTATATTTTCATCACAACGGGAAATTAAATCAACAACAACAACAGTCGTCCGGCACAGAGACTGATGGCAAGGAGACCAGTGTCACCAGTGGCTGACAAGCTGCTTGAGCCCTCGGTGATACAAGGGGTTCCAGAAAAGTTACGGCTGAAGAGACGAACGGTCAAGGCAAGATATGACAACTCAGCTAGAGATTTCCCAGAATTGAAGATTGGGGAATGGATTCAGATGAGACCGCTGCCTGGAGATCGAACAGGTTGTTGAAAATGGGTAGCTGCTTACAACAAGTGGCTCCATGTTCCTATTTGGTGGACATTGAAGGAACTTTGTATCGTCGCAATTGGGTAGATTTGTGTGTAGCTGAGTGGCCAGATTTTACATATCCGGTGGACAAGCCAGATGTATCTGGCATTACCACACCGCACTTACCCATGGACAATGAGGAATGCACAGGGATGGGGCCTCAGACTGATGTTGATGAGAGCTCGGAGCAAGCGGGTACACCCAATAGCAGTTGAGTGCCGGACATTCCAGTAAGCAGTGAGAAGAGCCCAGCGGTCCCAGTGAGGTCCCAGAAGCCCATAGTGCAAAGAGAGCCAATCGGCTCAAGAGGGCCAGTCGTCACTCGTAGCGGCCGATGTTCACAACCACCTGACAGACTCAATTAGTAGAAAGTGTTGATATTGTTCCCTTTTACAATCTGAACTCTTTTACAATGTTTTATATTGTTTTATTAGGGGGCATGGTGGCTCAGTGGCAAAGTCGCTGAGCTTGTTGATCGAAAGGTTGGCAGTTCAGTGGTTCATATCCCTAGCGCCGCATAACAAGGTGAGCTCCCGTTCCTTGTTCCTGCTTCTGCCAACCTAGCAGTTTGAAAGCACGTAAAAAATGCAAGTAGAAAAATAGGGACCACCTTTGGTGGGAAGGGAACAGCGTTCCGTGCGCCTTTGGCATTGAATCATGCCGGCCACATGACCACGGAGATGTCTTCGGACAGCGCTGGCTCTTCGGCTTTGAAATGGAGATGAGCACCGCCCCCTAGAGTCGGGAACGACTAGCACAGATGTGCGAGGGGAACTTTTACCCTTTTATTTTATTTTATTATAATGTTTTAATAATACACTATCTTATATGTCAGCTTTGGAAGCCATACTAGGTCGAAGGCTTCCATGCACTGCCACAATTCTCCTCTGTGGGAAAAGAGGGGAGGAGGGTGGTAGTACAAGGGATGATTAGACATAACAGCATTCTTCCTGCCGGTCAAGGTCAGGCTGGGTTCGCATCTGGAGAAGGAGTGGCTGGAGTGAGGCTTCGACATGAGACAGTTGAGGATTGGAGCGTGTGACCGGCAGAGGGGTCAGGAGGGTGGAGATATGTACTTTATGTATGTATTTTATGTATTTATTTTGTCACAACAGTATATATAAGCATAAGCATGAAATAACTATATAATATATAAGCATATATATATAAGCATAAGCATGCAATAACTATATTAATTGAATATAACGAAAGAAAACAATAGGACAGGAATGGTAGGCATGTTTGTGCTCTTATGCACGGCCCTTACGGACCTCTTAGGAATGGGGTGAGGTCAACAGTAGAAAGTTTTTGGTTAAAGCTTTGGGGATTTTGAGAAGAGACCACAGAGTCAGGTAGTGTGTTCCAAGCATTAACAACTCTGTTACAGAAGTCATATTTTCTGCAATCAAGAGTGAAGCGGTTAACATTAAGTTTAAATCTATTGTTTGCTCTTGTATTGTTGTGATTGAAGCTGAAGTAGTCTTTAACAGGAAGGACATTGCAATAGATGATTCTATGAGTTAAACACATCATTACCTGTAATGATGGCTTATTGTGCATCTTCCTTATGATTAAACTACTTGAAACAGCAACTGGATGACTTTGGGCTTATAACTAGCTGATTGTAACTCGTAGTCTTGCAGTTGGCAAGGAAAGTCCTAGTCGTGCAATGCGAATGGCAGTTGTGGTTATGACTTTTGACCTATAAGGAATCGGTGGTGATTTCTCCCTCTTCAATTCACAGGACAGCCGTCTTATTGACTTTTGGGCCAATAAACCAAAAGAGAATAACTTCTATTCCTGCAATAGGTTTTGTGAGTTCTACTTCGGCAACATGCATGACCTCTGGCTGAGCGACTTGTTGCCTATTCCCAGGAGAGGGTGAGTCCTTTCCCTGCAATATGCAGGACAGGCAGCTGAGCAGATCAACGGTTGAGTTTTGGCCAGATGACTTCCTTTCTGGCAATAGGCATGGTGAGTTCCTGTCCTGCAAGATACACTGAGTGAGCCAATCAGAAGGAGAAGGTGAGTTCAATTCTTACAACTCTCACAACAGTCTGCTTAGTGACTTAGGACCAATAACCAAGAAAGGGTGTCTTCTCCTCCTGCTATAGGCATGGTCAGTTCTTACTCCTGGAATGCTCACAAGAGGCGGCTGTGTCACCTTGGGCCAATCCCCAGGCGATGGTGAGTTCTAGTCCTCCAATAGGCACCAAAGCCTTCCTTCCTTCCTTCCTTCCTTCCTTCCTTCCTTCCTTCCTTCCTTCCTTCCTTCCTTCCTTCCTTCCTTCCTTCCTTCCTTCCTTCCCTCCCTCCCTCCCTCCCTCCCTCCTTGTTTCTTCCTCTGTTTCCTTGTTTCCTCCCCTTGGAGAAGGCCATCTCAGTGACCTTAGCCCAACCATTCTTTCTCAGCCCTAGAAAGGAGGCAATGGCAAACCACTTCTGGAAACCTTACCTGGACATGTTCAGACAGTCTTTGAGAACTGGACCCGACTAAACGGAAGGAAAAAAGAGCAGCGAATGACGAAGATGGAAGGGACCCTCTTCAGCGATCTCATCCTGGCTGAGACCACAGTGAGGCTGGGCAAAGGCCCCTTCAACCCTCAAGCAGACCAGCGACCCCCATTGCACAATCTGAAGTCAGCGACTGAAGTGGGGCCACAGCCATTTCACCGGGCAATTGCTGACTGAGCCACAACCACTTGATATTGCCCCGTATCGTCTGACAAGCTTAGAGTCCCCACAAGCCATGAATACGAACCGAACTGATCCAGGCATTCTGGCTGGGAATTCTGGGAGTTGAACTCCCCACATCTCAAAAATCACCAAGTTGGACATTTGAGACTCCAGAGGTCTGCAGCGAGCTGACTTTCCCCAACAGAATAAGCAAAATAAAAAAGGAAGAAACACACCATGAGGATCCAGGAGACCCACTGAAGATTCGGTAAATCATGGACTCCTGGCACCGCACTCCATTTCCCAATGACCTGACCGGTGCACAGAAGAAGTCTACCTGGACTCGTCTCAACTGGGTTCATAATTTATTCCTAATAAATGTGCCACCACAAATCATGATATCCAGTTACTTCTGAGCCCCCTTCATTCTGGCTGCCATCCATCCACCCACTGGGCACACCTCGAAGTTTCATGGTGCCCTCTTCTCTATTTAAGCTTCCTCTTGCGTCCTCTGCTCCATGCTGAGTCCCCCTGCTCACTGTCAGCAATTTCAGAGACGGTGATGCGCAGTTTGTCCAAGCACCACTTCTTCAGATTCGGTGTGTGTGTGTGTGTCCCCCTCTCCTTCCCTGCCTTGGCTCCCAGGGTGCCCTGCCGGTTGTGCACCTCACTCAGGAAATGCTCCAGTTCCTGCTCCATGGAGGGCAGCTGGTGGACGTATGCCTGGAGGGTGGAATTGGTGCCTGGAGGGTTGGATCCGAACTCGGACTGGCCAGGACAAGATACACAGGCAATTGGTCCCTGTCTTCTTCTGGAGAGGACGTCTGGACCTCCTGCACCACTGAAGGAGAATGGGGAGTGACCTATCTTAATTAATTAATTAAGAACCAGTTGTAATTAATTAGTAGTAGACAATCACTTAAATATATGCCAGGAAGGTATGGCAGCAGCCAAAAAAGCCAATGGAATCCTAAGCTGCATAAGTAGAAGGATAGAATCAAGATCACATGAAGTTCCAATAATTTTTCATCTTGCAGAATCATAGTGTCCTAGTCACTTTAAGCCATTGCCTCTCAAGCTGGGCCACTTGACGATTCATGGACTTCAACTCCCAGAATTCCCCAGCCGGTATGCTTTAATTCACCTTCATTCGTGAGTATGCTTTTAAGATGGATGGACTTCAGTTCCCAGAATTCCACAGTGAACATGCCTTCAAATGGGTGGAGCGATTCTGGGAGTTGAATTTGTACACAAGCTTGAGAAACACTCGGTAGGACAACAACACGAAGCTGCAATATTGTGACATTAGCCACAAGAGGGCCCTGACTCCCAGGCTGAGCTACCAACAACCTTCCATTCCAGGTGCTGCTGCTCCAGTTACAGCTGTTGAGCTGCTGCCAAAATCCAGGAAGCAGCAGGAAGATTTAAACTCCCACGATTCCTTCTAAACCAGCCCATTTTGAGAAATGCCGGAATTAAGGAATTAAGGAACTTCCTGATGAAGTTCCTTCTCTTTTCTGTCCCCTTTTTGTGCCCATCTCCTGCGTTGGCTGAACCTCTTCAGAGCGTTGGATGTTTTCTCCAAAAAGAAAGACAATCTTCCCATCACCACAAACCTTCGGGATTTATTTTATTTTTATTTATTGAATTTATTGGCCACCCATCTTACCACAGGGTAACTCTGGCTATTTTTAGCCTGGGCGGGTGGCGGGGGGGCAGAGAAAAGAGAACTCGGGTGCCCAAAGTAGCTTTCTCTGGATCAAACCAAGCCTTGTGTAGAAGTTGTAGAAGTGAATAAATAGAACACATGGCCTGGAGCTGCCTGCTGATGGTTGGTTTTCAGCTCCCAACATCCCAGACAAGATTGACCCCAAATGTTGGTGGAGACCAAATGGTCTCTGTCTGCTTGAAACAGAATGGAAGGGGGGGGAGGGGGGGGAGGGGGGTTGCGAAGGGAGGGGGGAGGAGGGGGGGAAAGGGGAAAAAAATTTTTTTGTAAAACTTTTTGAATAAAAAAAAAAAAAGAATGGAAGGGGCCTTGGAGGTCTTCTAGTCCAGCCCGCTGCCCAAGCAGGAGACCCTGTACTATTCCAGACAAGTGACTGTCCAGTCTCTTCTTCAAAATCTCCAGTGATGGATCACTCACAACTTCTGGAGGGAAGCCATTGCATTCATTAATTGAACAAGGCAGGTTTGGCTTGCTCTGAAGGTGACCCAGAGCCTGAAGGGAGGTGAGATCCAGGGGAAAAAGACCATCCCAAGATTATGTCTTGGGACATAATCGCGAGGGACCTGCCAGAAGTCGCGAAACGCCAGCTGCAACCCCAAAAGCTGAGAGTGCAAGACTACCAGGGAAACCGAATCCCTGTTCAAGGAGTCACATCGGTCAGAGTGAGATATGGACATTTCAAGAAAACCCTGCCAATCACCATCGTAGATGGAAACCTGCCCAGCTTACTAGGTCTGGACTGGTTTCGAGCCTTAGGAATGGGCATAACCGGGGTCCACAGCAATGGAGTCAACCTGAAGGACGAATTGCTGAGAGAATTCGAGGACGTTTTTCAAGACAGCCTGGGCAAGTACGTGGGGACCCCCATTTCATTCAATTTAGACCCCCAAGTAGCTCCCATTAGATTAAAAGCTAGGAGAGTTCCGTTCGCTCTCAAACCCAAGATTGACAGGGAATTAGACAAATTAGTAAACCAGGGAATACTAGTCCCCATCAACCATGCAAAATGGGAGACACCAATAGTGACCCCAGTCAAACCAGACAGATCAGTCCGTATTTGTGCTGACTATAAGGCAACGCTTAACAAGGTATTGCAAAAGAATGCTTACCCGTCCCCATAGTGCAACATTTGTTGCACTCGTTAGGACAGGGACAGGTTTTTGCCAAACTCGATCTGGCTCAAGCCTACCAACAATTACCAAGCGCACAGACAATTGTCACACAGAGGGCGCTTTTAAATGCACTCGATTTCAGTTCGGAGTTAGTGTAGCCCCTAGGTTATTCCAAAACCTCATGGAACGGCTCCTACAGGGTCTACCGGGAGTAGTCCCATATTTTGACGATGTACTAATATCAGCCGAAAACTTGGAAGAGTTAAGGGTCAAATTGCAGAAGGTTTTGGGTATTTTCAGGTCTGCGGGACTTAAGGTTAAACTCAACAAATGCCAGATAGGAGTTGAATCTGTAGAATTCTTGGGTTACCGGATAGATAAGGAAGGCATCCACCCCACTGAGAGCAAAGTGCGAGCCATTAGAAAGGCTCCACCCCCAAAAAACAAAACAGAGCTACAAGCATTTTTGGGACTTATAAACTTCTATGCGGTATTTTTAAAAATAAGGCAACGATAGCCGCTACATAAACTGCTAGCAAAAAAATCTGTTTGGACTTGGGGCAGGGTTGAGGCTAGGCATTTGAAGGGTTAAGAACTCTTGTCCAGCGATAGCCTTCTAATTCAGTACAATGGGACATTGCCATTAGTACTAGTTTGTGATGCATCACCCTACGGGTGGGCTGTCTCAGCCACAGGTTACCGAATGGTTCAGAAGCCCTATCACATATTTTTCCGCACGATGTCCGCAACAGAAAGGAACTATAGCCAACTAGACCGGGAAGCCCTGGCTATAGTCTCTGGGGTTAAAAAATTCCACGAGTATCTGTTTGGGGTGATTTGAAATAGTCACAGACCACAGACCTTATTGGGACTCTTGGCGGGGACCATCCAACACGTTGCATTATCACCCAGGCTGACCCGTGGACTATTTTCCTGGCAGCATATTCATACAAACTGTCTCACCGACCGGCAAGGACTTGGGACATGCAGACGCTTTAAGTAGATGCCCGCCAGAGACTATTGAAGACCCGACCCCAGGGACACCGTCTTGTTAATTGACTCTTTGGACTCTGGCCCAGTCACATCCACGGAAGTGACTAGGGCATCTTACAAAGACATTATTATAAGGACTGTGATCGGTTGGGTGCAGAGGATGGCCCACTGCACCGGGGATCATTCAAAGAATTTAAAAAGCGTGAACTGTCGGTACAAGGGGTTGTCTGTTATGGGGATAGAGTGGTTATTCCAGAGAAATTACGAGGGCATGTGTTGGAACTATTGCATGTGGGCCACCCGGGGATTGTGAGGATGAAAAGCCTAGCGAGAAGTTATGTGTGGTGGCCACAAATGGATAAAGACATTAGCAACTGGGTAGGGAAATGCCAAGCATGTCAAGAATCAAGGCCACTACCCCCAACAGCCCCCATTAGGGATTGGGAGAAACCCCAGGGTCCTTGGTCCAGGATCCACATAGATTTTGCCGGGCCGTTCCATGGGCAGACCTTCTTAATTGTGGTAGATGCCTACTCAAGTGGTTAGAAATTATACTCATGAAAACCACAACAGCTGAAGCTGTAATCACAGTTTTGAGGCGTTTATTTGTGACACACGGGTTGCCCGATACCATAGTGTCTGATAACGGCCCACAATTCACGGCCACCCAGTTTGAGGGGTACTTGGCCGGAGAGGGCATCCGGCATGTCCTCTCGGCACCTTTCCACCCGGCGACGAACGGACTTGCAGAACGCTTCGTACGTAGTGCCAAGGAAGCGCTATCTAGAATTAGCCCAGGAGATTGGCAATCCAAAATTGACACCTTCCTGGCAGTCCAACATAGAACTCCCTGTGTGACCACCGGCTGCAGCCCATCGGAGTTATTAATGGGTAGAAGACTCCGGTGCCCCCTAGATCGGTTAAACCCAACATACTCCCCTGATGGGTACCAAAGCACAAAGGGAAGAACCAGAACAATGACAACAGGTGACCCGATATGGGAACATAACTATAGTGAGGGCGCAGCGTGGCTAAAGGGAACAATTGTACGAGTGACGGGCCCAAAGTCATACATAGTGGACATGGGGGATGGCCGAGTGTGGAGACGCCACATAGATCAATTACGAAAAAGAATGCAAAACGATCCAGAAACCAAACAGCCAGACCCTGACTACCAAATATTTGAACCAACAGCTAGCTCAATCCCGAGGCGATCGGAGGACTTAGCTGTGTCTGAAGAAGTCCAGCAACGCCAACTGGCTCCTCCAGAGGACAGCAGGGACGACTGCCAATAATCCAGGGCCGGAGGGCCCAGAGGAGGAGCTGGGAGGAACAAGCAGTCCCTCCGACCAGCTCGACTCACTCCCAGGGAATGATTTGCGCAGGTCAGAAAGAGTTAGGAGACGCCCTGTCTACCTGCGTGACTACGTGGAAAAATAACATGCAAATTTTATGTAAATATGGCTAAATGTGTTCTGGGAGGGGAGGAGTGTAATGTATTTGAAATTTAGGAGGGAAATTTGGGCGGGAAAATGCACGTTGCTGATTGGCTGATGCTTCAGCCAAAATACTATATAAAGAGAGGTTTTTGCCTGTTGGCTTTTGCTGGGATCACAATAAACTAAAGAGCTGTTGTCACTTGCATCGTCTCCTGCCTCTTCATTGCCCAAACTTAACAGTCATAATTAAGTATTACTATTATTGTTTTATATATTTGTTATTGATTTAAAGGACATCAATTTTTCTGCTTGGTTTCTATAATTTACTCCTATCCTGCACAGACTATTTTAAATAATCCTCATTTGATGGAGTGTTCTTATATTGTAAATATAATCCTTGTGCTGTCAGTATTAAAATAAATATATTATATAAAATATTTCTGGTTTCAGATCTATATGTTGAATGTTGAACAAATTTGAGACCAGTTTCTTTTGCTGGATGGGTTGTTCTAGGATTCAAACATGGTTAAGACTTGTGGACTTCAACCTGGGGAGTCACAAGTCTAAAAACAATTCTGAAACCCTATCTAGTCTTTATCCTCTGCCAGAGCCACTAAATGGGTAACAGGAGAGGACTGGTCTAGGGAACTGATCAAGTCCTCCACAAGTCCTAAGGCATCTCTAAGGCTGCCAGGTTTGAAGAGACTGTGGATGCCTCAGCAGGCCCTGGGTTCTGTGATGCCTGGCTGCCTTGAACCAGGCTGCCAGATTGGAATATGGGCTAGGAGTCTCAAATTGCTTTTAGACTGGACTTCAATCCCAGGCTTTGTGCTGAGGGATTGATCCATCTTAAAGGCAGGTGCAGACCCTGGTCTAGGCGATTAGAATATATTGACATGGTTATTTAGTTGCCTAGTGAGTCTATAGATTTGACTCTTCTCTTCAAGGTGAACCTTGAAACAAGATCATTTCAAAAGGAACTTTTATTGGGAGATAGTGCAGAAAAACAAGGCGGATCTGAAAGTTGGTTTGTGCATATACCTCGTTGCTTAAATAAAGAAGCTGAGGTCTGTACCAGCAAAGATGGGAAAGAAAAAAAACACATCAAGGAAGCCCTCAGACTGTGGCTATCCCAAGTGGGCCTTCATCAAATCTCAAAAAGACCTTCAGGGCTCCTCCATAACAGACAAGAGAACAATAAAGGAAACTTTGTCATTCCATAAATTGCAGGCATATGGAAAGCTCAGGAGGACCTTCAGCCAATTCAAAAAGAATACACTAAGGCAGAAGTTTTCTGAAAAGATAAAACACCCAGACAAAACAGCAATGTGTATGCAGTACAGTGCAGTGAGATATGCAGATCTGTACATTGGGGAAACAAAACAACCACTTCAAAAACATGGCACAACATAGGAAAAAAAACACATCAGGACTGATTCAGTAGTATACATTTAAAGACAAAGGATTTTGGAAGACAAAAAGTCCACAGTTTGGACAGAAAAAGACTGCTGGTTTGAAAGAGGAGTCAAAAGTTGTTTTTTCCAAAGTCTCAGCATCTTTTGTAATGTGGCATCAAATATCATGTAAGTGGTCCTTCTCTTCACTAGACCAGCGGGGATTCCTGCAACCATTCATTGTCTGTTTGCTTAGATAATCATCCTCATTGTTTCTCTGCACTCTTTCAAGTCTCATATTTTTTATAATTTGGTGACCAAAACTGGATGCAGTACTCTAGGTGTGTTCTTACTAAGGCTTTTAGAATTAGTAGTACTCCTTGATTGTATCCAGTTAAGAGTTTAGATTGCATTTTGGTATAACATTGCTGGCTCAGGCTGATTGTTCAAGACTAGATTCACAGTCACTGCTTTCAAGACAGGAGAGGCAATATAAGAAACAACATGCTTTGTGTCACACTAGGCAAAATGGGAATAGAACTTGTTGGATGGACTACAGAAGCTCCCTTGTTCCAAAGATTTGTCTTGAAAGCCAAGGAAGTCCATGGGCATCTGAAGTGAAGGGAGAGATTCATTTCTGGAATCCATCAGTTTCAGCCAATGTGGGTCTGGGACAGCTGGGCCCTGACCCAGGTGGTGTGGGTTTTTGGCTGGAATCGGTAGTTTCTCCAACTGCTGGGAAAACCAAGGAGACTTTTGAGCTTTAGGAGGCGGAAGGAAGAAAAGGTAGGTCAAGGCTGCCAGGTGGAACAGGACAGAGGTGCAGAAGGAGGAGGAGGAGTTTGGCCACAGCAATTTTATTTATTTGGAATAATGGAATGGAATGAATGGAATAGAATAGAATAGAATAGAATAGAATAGAATTTTTATTGGCCAAGTGATTGGATACACAAGGAATTTGTCAGGTGCTGCTCTCAGTGTACATAAAAGAAAGACCTTCATCAAGTACAACATTTACAACACAAATGATGGTCAATATATCAATATAAATCATAAGGATTGCCAGCAATAAAGTTGCAGTCATACAGTCATAAGTGGAAAAGTTGGTGATGGGAACTGAGAAGATTAATAGTGCAGATTCAGTAAATAGTTTGACAGCGTTAATTATTTGTTTAGCAGGTGATGGCCTTAAACTGTTCTTGTGTCTAGTTGTTCTGGTGTGCAGTGCTCTATAGCATCCTTTTGAGGGTAGGAGTTGAAATAGTTTATGTCCTGGATGTGAGGGATCCATGTCTTCCTACTACTGTGAAGGAGGTGGGCTCGAAGTGGAACTCTATGTTGAACCTAAGGATTGACTGAGATGGCTGAGATGACAGAGGCTTTGTGTTGTAGAGGTACTTGGGATCATTCTGAATCTGTAGATCCTGAGAAAAAGAGAAGATGCCCTGGGCTCTTTATTGAGCCATGTGTGAATTCAAGCCCAGAACTACTGGTTGGCCAGAGTGATCAGAGAGGGGCTAGGGGGCTGGAGGCAGGTGATGATAAATACTCTCCAACCTTCCCTTTCAGAGATGCTGAGATGGTGGTTGGGCCACAGTCAGACAGAGATCTGGACAAAACAGAATATTAGGCCCTCTAAGCCAAGAGTCAGAATGGGGTGTGGGACAGAAACCACATCAGTCATGCACCGATGACCTTTGGTGGGACCAGGATGGATGGAGGGCAACTATCCTGGATAGTGGGCATCTTCAATTCTAAGGCTATTCTCCTGGACTGACCAGGAGGCATCATGGGATCATTTTTGTCCATATTAGAAATCAAGTATAGAATTTTTATATAGAATTTTTATTGGCCAAGTGTGATTGGACACACAAGGAATTTGTCTTGGTGCATATGCTCTCAATGTACATAAAAGAAAAGATACGTTCATCAAGTTTTCATTTACACAATTGATGATCTATCAATATAAATCATAAGGATTGCCAGCAACAAGTTATAGTCATACAGTCATAAGTGGAAAGAGATTGGTGATGGGAACTGAAAACGTTAATAGTAGTGCAGATTCAGTAAATAGTCTGACAGTGTTGAGGAATTATTTGTTTAGCAGGATGGCCTTGGGAAAAACTGTTCTCTAGTTGTTCTGATGTGCAGTGCTCTATAGCGTCGTTTTGAGGTAGGAGTTGAAACAGTTTATGTCCAGGATGCGAGGATCTGCAAATATTTTCAGCCCTCTTCTTGATTCGTGCAGTATGTCCTCAATGGAAGGCAGGTTGTAGCAATTATTTTTCTGCAGTTCTAATTATCCTCTGAAGTCTGTGTTTTTCTTGTTGGGTTGCAGAACCCGAACAGTTATAGTGCAAATGACAGACTCAATAATTCTTCTGTAGAATTGGATCAGCAGCTCCTTGGGCAGTTTGAGCTTACTGAGTTGGCGCAGAAAAAATTCTTTGTTGTCCTTTTTAATGATGTTTTGATGTTAGCTGTCCATTTGAGATCTTGCGATATGATAGAACCCAGAAATTTGAAGGTTTCTACTGTTGATACTGTGTTGTCAAGTATTGTGAGAGGTGGAAGTATGGAAGGTTTTTCTAAAGTCTACCACCATTTCTACGGTTTGAGTGTGTTCAGTTCAGATTGTTTTGGTTGCACAAGGCTAGTCGTTAGACTCTCGTCTATATCGATTCGTCATTGTCTCGAATGAGACCAATCACTGTTGTGTCATCTGCGAACTTCAGTAGCTTAACTGATGGATCATTGGAGATGCAGTCATTGGTATACAGAGAGAAGAGAAGTGGGGCACACAGCCTTGGGGGGCCTGTGCTAATTGTACAGGTATTTGATGTGATCTTGCTTAGCTTCACCTGCTGCTTCCTGTTTGTTAGGAAGCTTGTGATCCACCCACAAGTCTGTTCCGGTACCTGTAGCTGGTTTAGCTTAGTTAGAAGAATGTCTGGAATGATGGTATTGAATGCTGAACTAAAGTCTACAAAAGGACCCTTGCATAGGTCTTTGAGACTCAAGATGTTATAGGATAGTGCAGAGCCATATTAACAGCATCATCTGTTGATCTATTTTATGCAAATTGCAAGGGGTCTAAGAGCGGTTGTGATGGTTTTCAGGTAGGAAAGCACTAGCCTTTCAAAGGTTTCATGACTACAGATGTTAGAGCAACTGGTCTGTAGTCATTCAGTTCCTTGATGGTGGGCTTCTTGGCACTGGGATGATGGTAGGCGTTTGAAGCAAGAAGGAACATAGCACTTCTCTAGTGATTTATTGAAATATGGGTGAAGATGGGGCCAATTGGTCAGCACAGACTTTTAAGCAAGAAGGAGTTATCTTGTCTGGGCCTGGAGCTTTTCCTGGCTTTGTCTGTGAAAGGTCCTGCACTTCCTTTTCTGTGATCACTGGGGTTTGAACCCAATGAAATGGGGTCAGTTGTAGGAGGCAGCTGTTGTTGGTGTGTCTGAGATGGGGGTTGTGAGATAGGTGGCTGTAGTTTCCTTTCAAACCTGCAGTAAAACTCATTCAGGTCATCTGCCAGTTGTTGATTACCTTCAGCCTGGGAAGGAGGTTTGCCATAGCGGTGATATTTTGAGTTTTCCACATGTTTGCTGGTTCATTTGCTGAAAATTGATTCTTTAGCTTTCAAGTAGCTTCTTTTGCTCTTTATATTGTGCATTTCTGGCCTGATTGTACAGCATTTATCACCTTTTCTGTAGGCTTCCTCTTTGGAATGTCGTAGCTGCTTAAGTTTAGGTGTAAACCAAGGTTTGTTATTACTGTGTATTAAAGTTCCTTGTAGGTACACATAGGTCTTCACAGAAGCTGACATATGATGTTATAGTATCTAGTTCATCCAGGTCTGCAGAGGTATCTTTAAAAATATTCAATCAGTGCAGTCAAAACATGCCTGTAGCTTTAATTCCATTCCTCCGTCAGGTTTTCACTGATTTAATTATTGGTTTTATGGCTTTAAGTCTTTGCCTGTAGCAGGTACAAAAGAATCATGCAATGATCAGGTCCTACAGCTGCTGGTGGTAAGGGATAAAATCTTTTAGTGTTGTGTAGCAGTGGTCTAGAGTATTCTTGCCTCTGGTGGGACAATTGACATGCTGAAAGTATTTTGGTAGTTCTTTCCTTAAGTTTGCCTTGTTTAGATCTCCCAAAATCAACAGACTTATATTACGAGATCCTGTTCTCTGGGCTTCAAACCTTCTACCAGGAACTGAAGCTATGGACCTCTGCACTTAGCTCAGATGATTAGATAGGAACCGTCAGCTTTAGGAGCTGTCCATGTCCTGGTGGTCAATGGCTCTGCAGCAAGATATACATGGAATCCACGAGAGGGAGAGACTTAAGTCTTGGAGGATGGGATTTCTCCAAGGGGGTATGGATATCAAGTAAACCCTGATACATTGGGGTATGAGATGGCATTTGGCATCTGTGCCTTTTTGCAGACCGACCTGGCATTCAGCAGCTGGGGGCACCAGGAAAGCTGAAGCTCTGATGACCAGGCCTTGCAAGTGAGCACAAGGGGCAGGATTGTGGCATGGGTACTAAACCTGAAACCCTCAACCCTGGGTCCTAAGTTGCCATAAGGTCTGGTAATTCCAATACCTACTTGGTGTCAGCCTCCGCTTGCTCCAGTTTATTGCTTTCTTGCTAAGAGTTATTATTATTATTATTATTATTATTATTATTATTATTATTATTATTATTATTATTATTATTATTATTATTATTATTATTATTATTATTATTATTATTATTATTATTTATTTTTATTATTATTATTTATTATTATTATTATTATTTATTATTATTATTATTAATAGTATACATCTCCTGAAGGACTCAGTGTTCACAATAAAACAACAGAAAACATATAATACATATAAAACAGCAAAAAGAATAGACAACAAATTCAGTTGATGCTTAAACTTTTAAATACAAATTTAAAACCCATTTAAACCCTGATAAAACCCCAATTTAAAACTACTTCAAGCTAGTCCTGCTCTTAAACAGCAACGTTTCAGCTGAGAAGGACCTGATGAGTTAAAGCCCAGAGGGAGCTTGTGCCAGAACAGAGAAGGCCTCCTGGAGGTCAGCTGACATTGTTTAGCTGACGGTATCGAGGCCTCAGAGAGCGCACCACAGAGAGGCTAATGGTGGCAGTAGGCTCCCAGAAATATGGAGGCCATGGAGCGTTTTAAAGGTGATATAGTACCTTGAACCCGAAGACCACCGGGAGCCAGTGCAGATGAGGGAGGGTGTTACAGGGAGCCACAAGGTGTTCATAGCAGCCGCATTCTGGACCAGTTAGTCTTACCCCAAGAGCCCATGAGAGCATTACAGTATTCCAGGCGATGTAACAATCCGGCCCAGGGAAGGTCCTTCTGTGGGAGCACCTACTCTGAGAACTGTTTCGCCAATTGCCTGACCTTGGACCTTCATGGAACTGCTTATTTATTTATACAAGCAGGACTGGCCTGACTTTTAAATTCTAAATTTAAATTTTAAACTTTTAATGGTAATTTGATTGGGTATTTTATGGTCAATGACGGTTTTAATCTGGCCTTTCATTGAATAGCTTTTTAATGGTTATTTTAATATGTATATTTATTGTTTTAAATGATTGTACAGTAGTCCAGAAGGGATAAATGATACAAATAAATGGCGATGTGCATAAGGAAGCCCGATCCAGAAAGGCGTAACTGGCGTATCAGGCGAACCTGATGAAAAGCTCTGGACGCCATCATATGATCTTCTAAAGACAGCCGTGCATCCAGGAGGACACCCAGATTATGGGCCCTTTCCGTGAGCCAATAGTTCGCCCCAATGGTCAGTGATGGAATTAGCTGACTGTACCGCCGCCGGCATCCACAGCCACTCAGTCTTGGTGGGATTGAGTCTGAGTCTGTTCCTCCCATCCAGACCCGTACGGCCTCCAGGAACTGGGACATCACTTCAACAGCCTCGTGGGGTGGTTAGGGTGGAAATATAGAGCTGAGTATCATCAGCGTATAGATGACAACTCACCCCAAGACCACGGATGATTTCACCAGCGGCTTCATAGATGTTGAACAGAGGCGAGAACCACCTGCGGCACCCCACATAAGAGGCGCCTTGGGGTCAATCTCTGTCCCCCCGTCAACACCGTCTGCGATCGGTCGGAGAGGTAGGAGGAGAACCACCGATGAACAATGCCCCTCACTCCAAGTCCCCCGAGTCGGCACAGCAGGATACCATGATCGATGGTATCAAAAGCCGCTGAGAGATCTAATAGGACCAGGATAGAGGAACAACCTCTGTCCCGAGCCCTCAAGAGATCATCAACCAGCGCGACCAAGGCTGTTTCCGTGCTGTGACCAGGCCAGCAAAGTTAATTGCTTTCTTGCTGTTCTATTATGGTGGGTAATATATCCCTGATTTAGGTCTAGCATGCTATGGCTATTATAGTGATGGGGTGGGGGGAGAAACTGCCTGCTGAAGGAGAAACGAAACTCATCTCAGAAACGAAACTTAAAGTGAATGGTTTCCAGTCCGGGCATACCAGAGGGATGGAACCATTTGAAGATGCACCCCACGTGCCACCTAAGAGGAACGTGGATTGGACAAGACTGACTACGAGGAGGCTTGATGCTTAATTCTATGTGTAATCCACGCCTGTTACCTCAGAGCTTGCTTTCACTTTGTTGCATTCAGTTCATACTCAGTAAAAGTACCTTTCTCTACAAACAATGGAGTTGGGGTTTTTCTTTCTTGAATATTGAAAGGAGGCATTCCTGACATTAAACAACCTCTTAACCTGACACCTGGTCTGTTTCTAGGTCTGGCAATGCACTGCAAGGCAAGGCAAGGCAATGCCAAGGCCACATGTTCAGCAGCTCTGAAGTGTCTATTCGCTATTCTTTTTTTAGTGCAAAGACAATTCCACCCAGTTCCTCTGGATTATCCATCAATAGCTGGAAAAGAGAACAGAAGAGTCGATCTTCTTAGAAATCATCCTTAGGAGGGTACCTTTCTTGGTTTTCATCACCAGAATGAGTCCCAAACAGCCAAGAAGGAGAAGACTTCCTACTTTGCTAAGGCACAGCAGGGCCCAGAGAGGCAGCCTGTAGAAGTTCTTGGTCTTACTGCGCATGCGTCAAGATGGCGCGGTGACGATCTTGTTGCGGTCAAGGCTTTTCCAGGGTCTGGGACCGAGGGGGTCTTTTAGCCCTCCGTCCCAGACCCTCCAAGGAACATCAGAGGAGGCGTTTGGGCTGAGGCCGCTGAGCCGAGCCTCGGAACAGCTGATAGCTCGGCGGCAGGCTCGGCGGTTTTCTCAGCTCCAGGTAAGGCCCGCTTTGGCGGCCCCCTGGCTCGGACTGATGGCCTGCCCTGCCTGCCTGCCCTGCCCTGCCTCTGCCCTGCCCTGCCACCCTGCCCTGCCCTGCCCTGCCCTGCCCTGACTCGCGGCTCTGCCTGCCCTCTATGGCGGTTCAGCCCTGTTTTGGCACGGCCTGCCTGGGCTCATGGGAAGATCGGCCCAGTGATGGCCCAATGGCGGCTCTGCGGCTCTGCGGTCCGCGGCCTGCGGTGGCTCAGTGGCTCGGCGGCCCGGCAGCTCCTCGGCGCCTCCCCACCTTCCTTGGGCGGTGGCGTGGCCGTGGCGCCTGGCCTTTGGGTCTGGCGGTGGCGCCCCAGGGCTAGGGTTTTTCCAACAGTGCTGGATGGGACTTGGCGGACTTTTCTCCCTTGAGCCTGGCTTTTCTCGGCTTATCCTTGGACCTCTGTCGGGCCTGCTGGGCCTCTGGCTGGGGTGATGACCACGGCAACCGCCTTGGCTGGGTATCGGCGGCGGCAGCGGCGGCAGGTGCCCCACCCCGGGACTGAGGGTTTCGATCAATGCCTGAGAATGGTCTTTCCATCAATGCCAGGGAGGAGGAGAGCAGAAGATCGATCGCTGAGTGGTAGTGGTGGAGGGTCAGATGTTGCCATCTGGAGGGTTTCCTCGGAGGAGGACTCGGAGGTGTGGCTGGCCTCTTTAGACCCTCGGCAGCTCGGCCTAGGACTGTTCAATCTGGCCTGGAGTGTCGGAGCAACTGGGTATGGAGTCCCTGACATCAAGGCCTATATTGACTTTAACACCAATTGATTGACTTGATGGAGAATGGCTAGTCATCTGTATCTGGGGCAAGTGGGACCGTTTGGGTTTGAGGACAGAATAATGGCCCCATGGAGCCCTGGAAGTCCACGGTTCATCTCGCCAGCCAGGGAGCCTAACCTTGCTATAATAACCGCGCTACAATAACACCTTGACATTTTCACCGCCTGGATGGACTGCTGACCGTTTTGTATTTGTATTTTATTTACCTATGCGAAGATTTTCAACATGGACCTTCTTGCCTTAGACTTCTCTCGCAGGTCTGGCCTCCACATTATCGAGGCACATCTTGAGGACGGTTTGGAACCCGAGAGATGGCATGCAAATCTAGGAGGCTTAGGGATTTTAATGAACTCTTTAGTCGTTTTTATTGGGGATTTTAAGGGAAATTTTAAGGGGAGGGAAAGGGTGGGTTGGGGTAGCCTCCGAGGGTGGGGCCAGTCACTGCGCTGTTTGGCGGAGTGTTAATAGGTCCAAGGTTCCGGGAGGTGATGTTCCAGGTGACAATTGTGGTTCCATCTGTGTGGTTAGTGGGAGAGGCAGATATGGCGGAGGGGGTGTCGAGACCTGGGAGCACGGTTTCGTTGTGAAGGCGATCACGTGCCACTCAGTTCCTACCTGTTCCTCAGGAGGCCATGATCCTCAGAGCTTGGATCTGGCTGATGTTATGTAATGCCCGGTCCGTAAAAGCTCCTGATCTGCGATCTTATTCAGGGGAGTCCATGACCTTGGGCATTACGGAGACCTGGTTGGGCCCGGAGGGGTGCCTTGTTGAGTGCCTCCAGGTTTCCGAGCATTTCATCAGCCGAGGGCCCAAGGTAGGTGGGGGTGGCGTTGTTATTAAGGAAGATCTAGAGCCGAGGAGGCCACTGTTCCTCAGATTGCTGTGAATCCCTCTATGTGAGGTGGGGCCATAGGAATCAGTTGGGCTTGTTGATCGCTGCACCTGGCTCCTTGCCACAGCCCTGCCCGAGCTGTTGGAGGTACTGGCTGCTGTGGCGGTTGAGACCCCAGACTTATAGTCATGGGGATTTCAACTTGCCATCAGTTGGCTTGTCATCGACGGCAGCTCAGGAGTTCCAGGCTTCCATGACGGCCTTGGACCTGATTCGAGTAAATGATGGCACATGGGGGGAGGCATGCTGGATCTGATTTATATCTCTGGGCAGTGGGTAAATGATCTGGTATAAGATGATTTAGTAACAGAACCAATGCCATGGTCGGATCATTTTCTCCTTCGCCTAGACTTCCGAACCGCCATTCACCACCGCAGGGAGACGGAACCTATACGGTGGTTCCGTCCCAGGCGCCTGATGGACCCTGAGAGGTTCCAGACGGAGCTTGGGCCATTCCTGAGGATCTGGCCCACGGCACGACTGAGGAACTGGTCGTGGCCTGGGAGCGGCCGGCCGGGCCCTGGACCGTGTCGCGCCTTTGCCCTCTGACCCGGCGAGATCTCGTCCGGCCCTTGGTTCTCCGAGGGGCTGAGGAGATGAAACGCCGGAGAAGACGCCTAGAGAGCACCTGGAGGTCCAGTCGCTGGTTGATCGGACACTAGTTAGGACCTATTCTAGGACCTACCTAGTGGCAATGAGGGATGCCCACGCCCACCCTCATTGCCGGCAGATAACCGCCCGCCGCCTGTTTGGTGACCCGCTCTCCTACATCAGGAGGTGCGGGATGACCTTTGCAGGGGAGAGGAGGGGATAAAATCGCTCAGCTGAGGGACGGTCTGGACCGAATTTGGGATGATCCAAGCGAGGGAGAGGAGGCTTGTTGAGCACATTTGGGATGAGTTTGACCCTGTGGCTCCCGAGGACGTGGACAGGTTGTTGGGAGGCTTCACGGCACGACATGTTTACTGGACCCGTGTCCTTCCTGGCTGGTACTGGCCACTCAGGCGGTGACACGAGGCTGGCTCCAGAGGATTATCAACGCTTTGTTGGATGGGTTTTCCTGCCTTGAAAGAGGCGGTGGTGAGACCCTCCTTAAGCCCTTGGACCCAGCTATTTTGGGTAATTATCCAGTTCCAACCTTCGCGAAGGTTGAGAGAGTGGCGCGACAGCTGCCCCAACACCTGGATGAAGATGTCTATCTAGACCCGTTCCAGTCCGCTTCCGACCCGGATACAGCACGGAGACAGCTTTGGTCGCATTGGTGGATGATCTCTGGAGGGCCAGGGACAGGGATATTCCTCTGCCCTGGTCCTATTAGACCTCTCAGCGGCTCGATACCATCGATCATGGTATCCTGCTGCGCCGGTTGGGGATTGGGAGTGGAGGCACCGTATCGGTGGTTCTCCTCCTATCTCTGACCGGTCGCAGACGGTGTTGACAGGGGCAGAGGTCGACCGCGAGGGCCTCACTTGTGGGTCCCACAGGGTCGATTTCCCGCTGCTGTTCAACATCTACATGAAGCGTTGGTGTTTGCTGCACGGTCTGGATGGAGAAACAGGCTCAAGCTTAATCCTCCAAGACGGAGTGGCTGTGGATGCCGGAACAGTCAGCCGCTGCTGGCTGTTGGAGGCGAGTTACTGGCCCCAAAGGATAGGGTGCGAACTTGGGTGTCCTCCTGGATGATCGGCTGTCGCTTGAAGACCATTTGACGGCCGTCTCCAGGAGGGCCTTCCACCAGGTTCGCCTGGTTCGCAGTTGCGCCTTCCTTGATCGGGATGCCTTACACTCATGCGCCGTTACCTCTCGCTTGGATTACTGTAATGCTCTACATGGGGCTCCCTTGAAGTGCGCGAGGCTTCAGTTAGTCCAGAATGCAGCTGGTTATAGAGGGAGCTGTAGCTCCCATGTAACACCGCTCCTGCGCAGACTGCACTGGCTGTGCCTTCCGGTGCACTTTAAGGTGTTGGTTATGACCTTTAAAGCGCTCCATGGCTTAGGACCTGGGTACTTGGGACCGCCTGCTGTTACCACATGCCTCCCACCGACCGTGACGCTCTCAGAGAGGGACTTCTCAGGGTGCCGCCCACAAACAATGTTGGCGGCCCCAGGAAGGGCCTTCTCTGGGGGCTCACTCTGGAACGAGCTTCCCCCGGGTTTACGCCAAATACCTGACCTTCGGACATTTCGTCGCGAACTCAAGACTCATCTTTTTATCCGCGCGGGGCTGGCTTAAATTGGGATTTTAATGTTTAAATTTATTAATTTTAAACGGGGTTTTTTAGTATGGTAAATTTTAATCATTGGGCTAATTTAAAATAAGTTTTTTAAATCGTATTTTAAACTTGTATATTGTATTGTCGGTTTTATTATGCCTGTACACCGCCCTGTGTCCTTCGGGAGAATATAAAATCAAAATAAATAAATAAATAATAAAATTGGTCTATTAAACTCAGGCCTTTAATCATTTTCAGCAAACACCTCAGCCACTTAAAACAACTTCCTAGATCTTCCCACACCATTATCCTCACAGAACCAATGAAAATCTCTACATCTCATTCAAAGTTCACCTCCAGCTAAAATAGAATTCTAACAAATACTTCTTAACCAAACATTCCTCAATTAAAATTATTATTGCAAACAATATTCAATGTGAGATAACTAATTTCTTGTGAAACAAAACAAAATGATATTAAAGTAAAAACATTATGATAACCTTCTGTTCTATATGTTTCTGTATTAACATCACATTTTTTTCATTAAAATATATCAACGAGGCTGAAAAGATTACTTCTGTCATCTGTCATTTAAGAGATTCATCTTATTTTGACAGCAAAACACATCTTAACCATCATAGACCTTTTCAAAGCAAACATTCAATTGTTCATTCCCATCAGTCCAAAAGCCAAATTTATAAAGCAATTGAAGATAGATTTGATAGATGATGATAGAAAGAAAGAAAGAAAGAAAGAAAGAAAGAAAGAAAGAAAGAAAGGAAAGAAAGAATGTTCTTTATTCCAAGTGTTATACAGAATTTCTTTTCTTTTTGTTTTACTGAAAAAGATTTCATCAAGAATCCATCAAATTTCTTTAGAACTGCAAATCAGGCAATATCAATAATAATTTTGGCATCTCTATCTTCAAATTTTATACTTTTAGAGAAAATCCATTTCAAACTTATTCTTTTTCATCTGAGTAAATTTAACATAAATGCAATGATCAATTTAAGATTTGATCCACAACAGATATTCAAAATTTGGATTCACTTAGCCCAATTCTGTATCCTTTCAAAAATTTAATTCACCAGAGGCCAAAACCACCATGTAATATCTCCAATGAATATCCAAATTATATGATTTATCACGACAGGATGAATGTAATCACATCCCCAAACTTTATAATTGAATTGCAAAAATCAAACCCAAAATGTCAAAATGGAGGACATGTCTGAACTAAGAAAATACATTGAAAATAGCCAATTCATAACCAGCAAAATCATGTAGCTGTGATTTCTGCTGGCTTTGTAAAACAATGCAGACAGTAGCATTTAATTTTAGGAAGTGTAACTATGTAGCTTTACCATCCTCAAAAATATATTTAAAAAGCAGGAGAATTGCATCTCTTCAAGTTCAAAACCCATAAAATGCAAGCTGATAAACATAGTCAAAAATTTCAAGTAAGAATTTTCTTTTCAACCATACTTGAAGCTGAGACTCAGAATTACCAAATTCATTTTAATAATTTGTTCATCATCATGTACAATTTTGATAACCTCTTATCTATAAATCATTTAATGTTTTCTCACAGGATGAAAGAAATTGTAACCTTACATTTTGCTCTTTTCACCTTCTTAAATGCCATCCTATTCACAGAAATAATGATTTTAACCAATTATTGTCCTTAGATTCATTTGTCTAAATTATTCTTTAGCAATCTTCTCATAAACTTTTTAATTTCTAAGATGTTCCTCACATTGTTTCTGTTATTCAGACTTTATGCTGTTGATTCTTCAAAACTTTTACTGATTAAAAAGCTGATATCATCTTAGCCTTCATGCCAAATTCATTCCTTCCAATATGAAAGTAATTAACTTGTTATCAGCTGAAATGCATCTAGAAAGTGCATTTTCTTCCACAGCAGCCTGTTAAAGTCTGATGGTTCCCAGAAGGCCTGGACAATAGTCTCACAATTGTTGTAGAAACATTATGAGATAAAATGTTTTGATTCATTGAAAAGGCTGCAATCTTAGTACATAACCCACTCCTGAATATTCTATAACAGACAGACTCATCAGGCATTAAGAAATTAAAAGCCAAAATAAGAAAAATTTATTGATAATCCCTCATCTGATTTTCTTTTCTTTAAAAAGAATTGATGTAAAGTTAAAAGATCTTAATTGCCAAATGACAAAATCACTTATAGCCAAAAGAAAAATTTTTGAAAAATCAAGACATTCTCAACCTGTTCATATGTTAGAATTTATCGCAAGACCATCAAACTGGAATAATTGCACCAAGAATGCTCCAATGATTGACTCTAATAAAAATTATGAGACCCAGGAATTAAAAAAACTGCTCAGGGTGCTCAAACAGCACTGTTAGAAGATTGTAAAAGTCAGTGAAACAGATAAATCACTGTTCACTGAGAGCATTTGGGGTTTTCTGAGAAAAGTGGTAGATCTGACAGGGGTTTGCCTTAAGAGCAATTTTCCTGGATTTATGACCCACCGAATTCCACTCTCAACTTTTTTCAGGAAAAGGAGTAGAGAGTCGCTTCTGCTAAAGGACTTATTAAATTGATTGATTTCTAAGCAGAGGAATTTCTGTTGCTCGATCTTGATGTAGAATCAGCAAGTACCGACCTTTTGAAACTTGAAACCTTTCTTTGTCTCTGATTAATTGACTTTTAAAATGGCGCCTGAAAGTGAAAGTAAATTTTTAGTACAACAAAGTAGCGTTATTTGTGGATTGTTACAACGGAGTTTTTATACTGAAAAGGAAAGTTAAGTTTAAATTCTGATTCTTTTGAAGACAGAATGGCAGCTAAACCTTTAAAGCCTTCTGGAAGAAGGGATCTGAACCAAGTCTTGAAATATTGAAAGAACAATTAAAACTTTCTGAAGATAGGCAAAAGAGATGATGGAGAATTTTAATGCAAAAATAAGAGAAGATATTCATGGCAGTTCAAGGACTGAGTAAAAAATTGAGGATTGGAAGAGGAAATGCAACAGATCTCTCAGTCAAATAAGCATTTAGAAGATAAAATGAAGGTGTTCAGAAAAAGTGGATCAAAATGAAGATCAGGTTGTGATATTACAATATAAACTTATGGAAGGAGCTCTTAGAATTTTGGTATGCAAGAACAGCGAGGAGAAGACTTAAGAAAATTATATCAGAAGCATTGGCTGAATTTATTGAAGTGGAACCCCAAGAGGTAGCTTACCAAATTGATAAAATATATAGAGTTAATTCCTGGATTGCAAGACAGAGAAAGCTTCCTCGGACATTGTGGTTTATTTTGTGAAAAGGACTATGAGAAATCAGATTCTGCAAGTTTCATATCAGACAACTTTAAAATTGGAGAACAGGAGCTGAAGGTGTTGAAAGAGATTCCAAGATGTTAAGAGATAGGAAGGAATTTTTTTTACACAAGAACTTAAAAACATCAGATTCAATTCAGATGGAGGTGCCAGTTGGACTGACAGTATTTTATCAAGGAAGGAGATATAGAATTGACACTGTTTTAAAGGCAAAGGATTTTCTTTCACAGTTTTGAAAGTTGAAATAGAAGTGATAGAAAACTTCAAGAGATTCAAGAAGGGTGATCCAAGAGCCTTTATTGCTGCCAGTATTAGAGGAACCACAAGAGCAAAGAGGAGCTTTTTAAAGAAGAGCAACAGTCTCAAAGTAAAAGTCAGGACCCCAGTATGGAAGCTGTGGAGGAGCTGACGGAAGATACCGGAGGAGGTTCCCTTTCAAAGCTTCAGGAGGCCAGTAATGGCAAATAGAATTTTGTCATGGAATGTTAATGGCTTGAATTCAGCTCAGAAAAGAAGGAAAATATTTCACTACTTGAAACAATTTAAAAATGATGTGATTTGCCTGCAAGAGACATATAAAATTATCAGACCAAAATATTTAATTAACTCAAAATTGGTAAACATTTTGTTGCATCAGCTTTGGAAAAGAAGCATGGAATTGTTGTATATCAGGAAGGATATACCAGCTAAGTTAATTGAGGCAGATATTCAAGGAAGATTTATTGCTGAACTGGTGATAGATGCAAAAGACTTTGCTGATAGGTATTTATGCACCTAATCAGCAACAAGAAAAGTTTTATAAAATGTTACATGAGAGGTTGACCTCTGGGATTATAGTTTATTTTATTAGGAGACTGAATGGAGTAATTGATACAAGAAGGATAAGAGAACCTTCCAAGAAGACCTATACAAAAATTAAAAACTTTGAAAACCAAAGTTACTGGAATCCAGATGAGAGATTTTTATTTTTTTCCGATAGGCACAATCTTTCACGTATTGATTTTATTTTAATTTCTAATGACTTGCTTTCTAGGGTGAAGAAAAAGATATTTGAGGTGTTTAACTGACCATAGCCCAGTATGGATGGAATTACAAGGAAAAAGGTAGAACATGGAGGTTGAATGAAAATCTGTTTAGATATGTGTATTATGATATAAAGCTTACTGAACAGTAAAAGCCAGGAAAGATTTTTCCTGGATGAAAAAGATAAGAGCAGGAATGTTGGTAGACCTCCCAGAGGCTTTGTTTAAGAGCAAGGTCGATGGGTCCCATAAATATTCCTGCCATCTCCGACTTCAGCTTCTGCAAAAGCAGGAAAGAAGAAGGTGTCCATCTCTGTAATTGTCTTATCTTATGGATCTTACAGACGGAATGAGTGCAAGCACATTATTGGATTGAAGTATTTTGATTTTGACTTCTATTTTGAGAATTTTTTCTTTGTTCTAATTGACTTTAAGATGGCCTGCAGTGAAAATGACAATGGAATTTTAATCTGTAACTAAGATAAGAAATGTTATGTGATTTTAATGAAGTGAACTGAGCTCTCCTATACTTAAAGGGAAAAGAGAAGTTTCTAGACTTATATTTGTGAATTTTAAAACTGAAATGGCTACTAAACCACCTAAGACTCAGAAGGTTCTGAACCAGCTTTAGAAGATCTGATTAAAGAGCAAGGAAAGTCTGAAAGGTTTAAGGAGATTATGGATAATAATGAGAAAATAAGAGAAGAAATAAAGAGAATAATAAAAAACAAGAGAAGATATCTGATGGCTTTTCAAGGTTTGGCAAAAGACTGAGGTGGTGGAGGAGGAGGTGGAAATTGTTCAGTCAAATCAACAAATAGAAAATAGAATGGGGAATGCAAATCAAATTGGATAAAATGAAGATCAAGTGGTGGTGATGCAGTATAGAATGATGGAAGGAGCTCTGAGAATTAGGGTTTGAATGAGACAAAGGGAAGATTTAAAAATTTTATCAGAAGCTCTGGCTGAATTTATTGAACTTGATCCACAAGAGGTTGCTTATCAAATTGACAAAATTTATAGAGTTAATTCTTGGATTGCTAGGCAAAGAAACTTCCTAGAGACATTGTGGTTTATTTTGAAAAGAACAGTGAGAATCAAATTTTGCAAGTTGCTTTTTCAGAAAAACTTGAAAATAGGAGAACAGGAGTTGAAGGTTTTGAAAGAGATTCCTCCCAAGATGTTAAGGGATAGAAAGGACTTTACATTTTTACACAAGAACTTAAGAAATACCAGATTCAATTTAGATGGGATTTCCAGTTGGTTGACAGTGTATTATCAAGGAAGGAGATGATTGATACAGTGCTTAAGGCCAAAGATTTTCTTTCTACAGTGCTGAAATTTGAAATAGAAATAATAGAAAAAGAATTCAAGAGACTCAAATGGGTGGAAGCTGAGGTGATTCCAGTGATGTTACCATCAGAGGAACAACCACAAGAACAAAGACTGACGAGGGAGCCCTTAAGCAAAGAAAAGGAGCAACAAACTCAAAGTAAAGTTCAGGATCTGCTACAGAAGCGGTGGAGGAGCACAAGATACGGGAGGACGATCTTCAGTTGATTGCCCAAAGCTTCAGCAGGCCAGTAATGGCAAATAAAATCTTGACTTGGAATGTCAATGGTTTGAATTCAGCTCAGAAGAGAAGAAAATATTTCATTATTTGAAACAATTTAAAATGATGTTATTTGCTTACAAGAACATATTAAATTATCAGATCAAAAGTACCTAATAAACTCAAAGTTAGGTAAACATTTTGTTGCTTCAGCTTTGGAGAAAACATGGCATAGTGGTTTATTTGAGAAAAGATATACCAGCCAAGTTAATAGAGGCAGATATTTATGGAAGATATATTGCTATTGAACTTACAATAGAAAAAAAGGACTCTTTTGTTGGTATATATGCACCCAATCAGCAACAAGAAAAATTTTATAGAATGTTATATGATAAGTTGATTCTATGGGATTATAAATCGTATTATATTGGGAGATTGGAATGGAGTAATAGATACGAAAGGACAAGAGAATTTCTAAGAAGATACCTGCACATGCAAAGCTGCCTAAATTTTTTGATATGATAGAAGATTTTGAGTTAAGAGATGTATGGAGACTGCGGAATTTGGAGGAAAGAGACTATACTTTTTCTCTGATAGGCATCAACCCTTCTCACGTATTGATTTTATTTTAATTTCTAATGATTTGCTTTTTAGGGTGAAGAAAACTAAGATATTTCCAAGATGTTTGTCTGATCATAGTCCTGTTTGGATGGAATTGCAATATGGAAAAGAGGTAGAAGAACTTGGAGATTAAATGAAAATTTGTTTAGATATCAGGATAATGTAAATCAATGTAAAAGCAGATGAAAGAATTTTTGATTATAATTTGAATAATGAAACATCGATAGAAATGGTTTGGGATGCAAAAGCTTTTATGAGAGGTGTATTAATATATCTTAATAATAGACAGAGAAATAAGCAACAAAGACAGAGGTATTTAGAAGAGGAAATTTATAAGAAACAACAATTATTAATACATAACCCACATGATCAAAAACTTAAAGATGCAAGTTATTACAGAATCAATTTAATATGATAATGGCTGATCAGGTGGCAACAAATATACAATATGCCAAACATAATACTTTTGTAATGCAAATAGACCTGGTAGGTGGTTAGCATATTAAGGAAAGACAAAAACAACGTACTATAGAAAAAAATAGAAACAAAAGAGATATCAACAGGATAAAATTAAAAAGCTTTTAGAATATTATACAATTTATATCTTAAAGATAATATATTGAATAGGATATTGATAATATTTGAAGGAATATAAGGTTAAAAATTTAACTTTAGAACAACGGATGAATTGAATCGCCTATAACCTGGAAGAAATTATTTTGGTAATTAAACAATTAAAATGGGAAAACTCCTGACGGATGGGCTTACAGTTAGTTATTATAGGAATTTACAGGATGAGATGTTAGGTCCACTGGAATTATTTAATCAGATACAACTAGAGGGGAATTTCATGGAGAACCTCTTTATTTCATTGATACCAAAAGAGGAACAGGATTGTTCTAAACCTGGGAATTATAGGCCAATCTCACTTTTAAATAATGATTATAAGATTTTGTTAAAATAATAGCTAATAGATTAATGTTGATTCTGCAGCGAATTCATAATGATCAATCTGGATTTATAAAAGGAGACAGATGAGGAATAATGTTAGGCAGATTGTTAATTTACTGGAGTATTAGAAAAGAAAATTTTATTCCAGCAGCATTTATTTTTCTCGATGCAGAGAAAGCTTTTGATCGATTGCAGGGATTTTTATTTAAATTAATAGAAAAGATGCAATTTGGAGATGGTTTTTAAGAATAATTAGGCAATTTATGGAGAGCAAACAGCACAGATTATAATCAATGGTAGCTTAACAGAACCTTTTAAGATTGCGAAGGAACAAGACAGGGATGTCCTTTATCACCATTATTGTTTATTTTAACTCTAGAACCATTATTGGATAAAAACTGAGAAGTAAAGATAGGGGAATTAGAGTTAGAACATGAATATAAGTTAAGAGCTTTTGCAGATGATTTGGTGATTACTTTAACAAACCCTATAAATTCTAGTAAATCTTTGTTGGAAATAATTGATCAATATGGGAATGTCTCAGGGTTTAAGGTAAATCAGAAAAGACAAAAGTGATAATAAAAATATGGCCAGACAACAGAAAGAAAACTAGAGGAAGTAACAGGATTTGAAATTGTAAAGAAGGTTAAGTATTTAGGGGTTTATATTACGTCATCAAATGAAATTGTATAAGAATAACTATGAGGTTTTATATAAAAAGTTCAGAAGGAGTTGATTGTTTGGAAAAATTGCAATTATCTTTGCTGGGGAGAATTGCTATTAAAATGAATGTTTTACCTAGATTTTATTCCTCTTTCAGATGATACCAATAATTAAGAAAGATAAGAATCTTGAGGAATGGCAGAAGGAATTAACAAATTTATATGGGAAGGTAAAAGCTAGGGTTAAATGAAAATAATTCAAGATTCTCGAAAGGGAGGTTTAAAATGCCAATTTTAAATTATATTATGAAGCTGTTCTCTCTGCAATAAGTGATTGGTTTAATTTAACAGAGGACAGAATTTTGAATATAGGTTATGATTTTATATGGATGGCATGCATATTTAATTTATGACAAAAAGTGGATAAGGCCTTTAAAAATCATAAGAAATGCCTTCATGTTTGGAAAAAATACTCTTATAAACTAAATTATAAGGTTCCTATATGGGCAAGTCCTAGACATACAGTAGAAAATATAAACATAGAACAGAATCAGGAAATGATTACATATAAAGATCTTTGTTATACTGAAAGAGGGAATTTGCAGTTAAAATCTCTGCAAGTATTAAGAGAGGAAGGAAAATTATACTTGGTTTCAATATGAGCAATTACATGCTAGATGGAAGGAGATCAGAAATTGGTATAGAGCAGAACGAGGGAAATTTGGTAAAGCAAATTAGAAATCAGTCTCAGGAGCATATAAAGAGATTGTATAATGTGTTACTTGAAATAGATTCTGAAAGGGACTTGGTAAAGGACTGTATGATAAAGTGGGCACAAAATTTTCAGGAGCCAATTATTGGAAACAAAATTTAGAAATGTTAAATTCACGAGGCACAGAATCTGAGGAAAATTTTTAAAATGTTTTATAGATGGCATCTAGATCCTAAAAATTATCGTATGTATCCAGAAATGCAAGCAAAATGTTGGAGATGTAATTGTGATGACGCTACATATTTTCACATTTGGTGGACTTGTAAGGACATAAAGGCCTTTTGGATAAAATTTGGTGGATTTACAAAATGTTCTGAAAAGAAGATAAAGTTCCTGCAATTTTCTTGTTGGGAATTATTATTGTACAGTAATTGAGACTAAATTGATTTTAAATCTAATAACTGCAGCAAGATTACTAATAGGACAATATTGGAAGAAAAAGAAGTACCAACAATACAAGAATGGATATTGAAAGTTGCCAATTTGGCTGAGATGGCATATCAGCCTTTGAAAGACAATAAAGAAAGATTAAGGAATGGAAAAATGGATTGACTATATTAGATATCAGACTAAGAGTTATCAGACTTTTTTGAATGATTATGATGTATTATTTTGATTGCTTTGGGGAAGTTAGAATTGATGATTGTAGGGTATATTAAGTTGGGAGAAATTTTAGCATATGTTTGTTTTATAACTATACCTTGTTCGTAAGTCAGGGTATAAATGGGGGAAAGGGGAAAAAATTTGAAAACTTAAAAAAAAAAAGAAAATCTGTTTAGATATGAGGATAATGTATTATAAGAAACAGTTGAAAGAATTTTTGATTTTAATATGCACAAAGGGACACCTATAGAACTGTGTGGAGCATAAAGCTATTAGAGGGATATTGATATACTTGGACAACAGGCAAAGGAATAATAAACAAAGCAGCAGTATGGAAGAAGAAATTCAAAGGAAGCAAGTTATTAATTCAAAACCCACAAGATCACAAACTTAAGAGGCTATAAATATTACAGAGTCAATTTAATATGTTAATGGCAGACCAGGTGGCATAAAATATACAATATGCTAAACATAATACCTTTTGTAATGCAAATAAACCTGGGAGATGGTTGGCTATAATTAAGGAAAACAGAGCACGTGTCATACAAAAAATAGAATATAAAGGCAAAGAGATATACCAACAGGATAAAATTAAAAGGCATTCTCAGAATTTTATACTGCACTATATGCAAAGACAAATATTGGATAGGGACATTTATGATTATTTGAAAGATTATAAGGTTAATATTCTAACATTAGAACAGAGAGGAGCTGAAGAATAGCTACTGGAGAAATAGTGAGGCAATTAAACAATTAAAATGGGAAAACCCTGGTACAGATGGTCTACAGCAATTATAAAAAATACAGGATGAAATATTAGGCCCACTTAAAGAATTATTTAATCAGATACAACTAGGAGGAATACCATGGAAAACATCTTTTATTTCACTGATACCAAAGAGGAGCAAGATTCTAAAGTAACTACAGGCCGATTTTTTTTAAATAATGATTATAAGATTTTAAAAATAATAGTAGATTAATGTTAGTTTTACAACAAAGAATTCATACTGATCAATCTGGTTTTATAAAGGGAGGCAGATGAGGAATAATGTTAGACAGATTATTAATATATTGGAATATTTGGAAAATACCAGCAGCACTTATTTTTTGGATGCAGAGAAATTTTGATCGATTGCATTGGGATTTTTATTTAAATTAGAGAAAATGCAATTTGGAGATTGTTTTAGATAATTAAAGGATTTATGGAGATAAACAGCCAGATTATAAATGGTAGTTTGACAGAAGTTATTAAGATTAAGGAAGGAACAGACAGGGATGTCCTTATCACCATATTGTTTGTTTTGACTTTGGAACCATTATTAGATAAAATACAGAATTAATGAAAATAGAGGGAATTAAGATTAGACAATATGAGTACAAAGTTAGAGCTGCAGATGATCTAGTTATTTAACAAATCCTATAAATTCAAGTAGATTTTGTTGGAAGTAATTGATAAATATGGAAAGGTATCAGGATTTAAAATAAATCAGAATAAACAAAAGTGATAATTAAAAATATGTCTATACAACAGAAACAAAAACTAGAGGAAATGACAGGATTTGAGGTGGTAAAAGGTTAAATACTTAGGGTTTATATTAGCTCATCGAACAAGAAACTTTATAAGAATAATTATGACTTGATGGAAAAAGTTCAGAATGATGAGTTCTGGAAAAATTGCAGTTATCCTATTGGGAAGGATTAGCTATTAAAATGAATGTGTTACCTAGATTTTTGTTTCTGTTCCAGATGATACCAATAATTAAAAGGATAAAATTTGGAAGACAGATTGGGATTAATAAATTTATATGGCAGGGTAAAAATGAGGGTTAAAATGAAAATACAGGACTCACGGAAAGAGGTGGTTAAAATGCCTAACTTTAAACTATATTATGAAGCAGTAGCCTTTCAGTAATAAGTGACTTTTAATTTAGGAGGAAAGAATTTTGAATATAGAAGGTTATGACTATATGGATGGCATGCATACTTATTTTATGAAAAAAGTGGATAGGGCTTTTAAGAATCATGTGTTGAGAAGTGCTCTTATGGTCTGGAAAAATATTCTATAAATTAGATTACAAGATTCCTATGGGCGAGCTAGACATGCAATAGAGAATATAAATATAGAAGAAACAGGAAATGATTATTTATAAAGAACTTTTGTATGCTGAAGGAGGTAGATTGCAATTAAAATCATTACAGGTATTAAATGAAGAAGGAGGAATTATACTTGGTTTCAATATGAAAATAAGTAGATGGAAAGAAGATCAAAATTGGTATAATGGGAGGAAAATTTAATAAAGCAAATTAGAAATCAGACCAGGAGCATATAAAGAGATTGTATAATGTTGCTTGAAATAGATTCGAAAAGGATTTGGTAAAGGACTGTATGATAAAATGGGCACAGAATTCCTTCATTCCCAGGAACCAATAATGTTGAAACATGGGAGAAAAAAATTTGGGGTTCCTGCAAGAAATATGAGATACATGCAAGTTTCACGTCAGCACAGAATTTAAGGAAAATTTTATAAGATGTTTTATAGGGAAAGCCAGCCAGACCCTCCTTCAGCTAATCCCAAAAATTATGACGGGAGTTCATGATGTAAAAATGTCCTACCGAATATATAAACCTCACGAGTACGCTGAGGAACACTGTTCTTGGGAAAAAGGTAAAGTAGTTCAAAAATAACTGGCGATCAGTGATGTGACTCAAGCTATTACATATTTACCTAGGTCAAAGGATTTTATATATTTGTGCCCGTATGAACATGACGAAACTTACGGTCTTTCAAGAAAGGGATTGCTGTCTTTCAAGGTGATTGTTCAAGGCATTTGATTATTCAGATCATTTGGTATTAGATAGATAAAGTTCCTGTAATTTGTGAGGCAAAGTTTCACGTCCCTCCTAGTTATTTTCCCGAGGATTTTTTCCTAAAGCAATGATTGCAAACTTTCAATTATCGGGTTATAACGCCCCTGATGAGTGCAAGGGATGCGGGACGGATTGTAACCCGTTTTTGACGAGAGTTTAGAACCTCATGATAACCCCGATTTGATAACAGCAGATAGCAATGGTTCGTTGTCATAGAAAAATATCGGATTGGAATTCGATACGAGCAACAGAACTAACAGAATGTTGAGACCTGGACAATATCATAACACCTACTTTGAGTGATGACATTATGCATTCAACCCTTCATTGTACCCATGCAAGATTGTGACCTATTGTGACCTCTCAGCGATGCATTGTGTATTTCTGAGCATTGTATTATTACATGGATCACCACCTACCTATGGCTTAGGCTAGGGTATTCCCCAAGTGGTTTGCCTAGATGTCACTAATCTGCATTTTTTATAATCTAGCTGGAGACGCCTAAGCATGTACGCAAGGATGGCATAGAAAGCCGAGAATTACACTCATGGACTTCTTGGATCAGTTGATTACCGCTATCAAGATTGTTTAAGAAAGACCGCCACAGTTAAATGTATATTGTAAACACGTGATCCTGGATGGCTTTTTGCCTCCAGCGGTTTTGACCTACATGAGTCTTGATTATATCTTCTCAGCTTAACATCGCAATTTAAAAGATACGACAACACGAATGGGGAAAGCTTGTTAAGAGTGATAAGTATGACTCGCATAATAGGGGCTGAAAAATGAGGGGGTAAGATTATGTTGCCCTTATCTTGAAGCTACGACCTCGAAAAAACGCTGCTTGGGCAACTTGAAAACATCAGAAATTACGTGAATTTATCACCATTATTTGCCCACCAATTATGAGTTTACTCAGTGATAGGCTTTGGCTCAAAATTGGGAAAGTTTATGCGATTAACCCAGTACCCATGGCACTTTTGCACTACTCATATGAATAAGCCGGGGTTGGGAAAATGGAAAAGGGGGCTTTGGGTTGGGACCACCGACGTTTTACATGAAAGATCCGTTTCGACAAGACCCGAAGCTGCAGGGGGTTATATGGGTTATTTGACCCTGTGGCGAATAAGGTTTGTATTGGTTATTTCATAAATTACCGTTAGGTTTTTGCAACAAGCCTAGCACTTTCTCGTTAGGGGGGGATCCATGGATCAAATGTAGGAAGCCGGGGAATAAAAAACGGGGGGCCCTGAGACACAATAGGGGGGTTGTCCCGGCTTTCGTTAAGGTATGGGGTGAGGGAAAATAGAAACGGCCAACATCAAGTAATTTCGGTTCTAGCATTTTAAAGACTAATCTTACACAACCTTTCCCTTGAGGACCCCTAAACGCGTGAGGTGCAATAAAAAAACAGGGGTTGGCTGGCAAAAAAAAAGAGGACTTAAAAAAAAAGAGATATCTACAGGTTATCACTGGAGGCACGGGGAAAAAAATGTGTGCGTTTGGGTTTTTGAACTTTAAGGGTTTAAGGCTCATCGGAGTTCGTGGGCGCTACCCTTTTGGAGCAAAAAAACCAGGGAAAAAAAAAAAACAGCTCTATTTAATACTGCATTAGATTTACACAGGCGTTGGGTAGCCATAGGGAATGTCCTGCCTGACACCAAAGGTGGTTTGATTTTCACCTAGTTGTAAGGCCCATCATGCTCATTTTGTATCCCTCCAACGCGCAAGGGGTTCTCCGGGTGATTTGCTTTCAGGTATTCATTAGGTCGCTATTGGGTACATCGCATTCCTTACGGGAGCAGTCATCATAGAACCGTCCCGGCCCGAGAAGCACAGTCTAGGGAGTCTGCCAACATTGATCAACAGTTATCCCCGTGGATGAGTCAAAAACACTTTTCTAGGCAAGTTAGCCAAAAAATTCAGGGTCATAAACTGATAACGAGGAATGAGTTTTTAACAAACCAGGATTCAGGGCTGATTTGTGGTGACGATATCGTTACGCACTAAAGACATACTGACCCTAATGATTTAATGGCATGCGTCCAGAATCTATTTTTGATTACATGCCCTGCCATTTTTCTCAATCGACCCCATGGGATTTTTCGACCATATTCTAATTTTACTGGTCCTAAGGGAACTTCATTCCTATCAGGGATAGGTAGGCATTTGCCTGTAAGCCCAGCTTAAATTTAGACTGCATAGCTGCAAAAACAAGATGTGGGTTACTCATTTTCAACGAGGAACGGCTGGTCACTCCTTTCCCCAAGGACCCCGATTTCTATTCCCCTACTGGGAGAAAAGTACAGTCCCTGCGGGCTATCCCCAGACGGAGTGGAGGAATTTAAGTCCCTAACAAGTAAATAAAGCTATACAGATAATGTTTGATCACGAAACTGTCATTTGGAGTTTCACACCGTCTAGCATTTAAATGCACTGAGGTATATATCCTGTGAGCTTAAAGATGGATTAGTATGCTATCGAAAGCTGAGATCTGTAACAAATCGTTCATAAACTCGCGCCGCTATGATCATACTGGGCATAGGCTTATGAATACAGTGACAAACTTTCCCCACGGGGCCCTCGTTAGGTGATTGACGTACGCAATGATCGAGAGACTGTCAAAATTGGAGCTTTGGGTTGGAGTCATAAGGAAAAGTGTAATGCTTAATCAAAAGCGTTCCTACCACCACAGTCCTTAAATGGATACCAGAATTTTACTTTGCAGGTGTGGATTATTCAATTATCAAAAATGAGTGGTCATCCATGAAAAAAAAGCCCTGATTAGTGCAATCAGCGATAATTTTCAGTTCAAAGGCTGGAGGCCACAATTTTCCGTCCTTTGCAGCATAACCGTAAGTCTAAGCCTCTAGACACAACGGTGTTGATTGTAAAAAACGACGGCAGAAGTTGTGAACGAACTAAGCCAGACAGTGTTGTATTCACACGGGGAAGATTCAACCAAATTGCTAATACTAAAGGACTGGGGTGAAACGTTACAGTTTTAGTGGTCTCATAGGTGACTCAAGCGACCACTTAGATCCCTTAATGCCACGGGACAGGCATCTAGGTTAAGTCGTCCTTGAATAGCGAACCTTTAGACTGAAGACTAACCGAATACTCCTCGCCTTTTACAATACGATCTTTACCAGGAATGGCGGAAAATAAACCATGAACCAACATACTTTGTTCTAGACCCAACTCTCAAGGTTTAGCTGAGATCAAAATGGGCCGCTAACTTATTAGCGTCCTTACAAGCCCATTTCAGTGGCTCGCTACTAAAGGTAATAGCGGACAAGAACTATTCGTCTATACAGGAATTCTGCGAAAGTACCATGTGCCTATTAGTGGATTATTTCACAAATAGATATTTGCCCAAAACCTTATGAATGATTATATCAAACAGAATATTAAGAAATATCAGATTGCCTTTAAATAATTAGAAAGTTATTTTATAATAGGTTAGATGAAAATCACAGGAAGAATTAAGGAAAATATTTATGTTTAAGCTAAAAATCTTAATGAAAAAAAATGCTGAAAACTTTAATAAAGAAAATTTAAAAGAGAGGAAAAGTTTGATGTTCTCTCAGAGCTGAATCAGAAAATTCAAACTTAATGAGGAGTCTCTTTTTAATCAAAGACAATCACAAGGTTCAGATCCTGAAGTGGATAAATCAAAAAAGACTTTTTCCCTCTCATTGACACAGTCACATCATAATTTATTAAACCAGCACAAAATAGAACTTCAAGAGGTGTCTGAGAGAAATTGAGTAAAGCAACCAGCCAGCTGAACAATCCTGATACCTTGAAAAGGAGGTACTTTTTAACAGGTGAAAACCACGGAACTTTCGGTTTTCACCAAGCCAATATGATGTATCAAAACTGTTCTTGAGGAATCTACTGGCCTGGAGTTCTTCAATGCATTACTTGAACTGACAGTAACTTTGAATAGTGAATAAATGAACTGTTGTCATCGAGATTACATGGATAGGAGACTTATCCTGTTCCTCCTCCTCTTCCTTCAAGGAGGGTCTTAGTGGTCACAACCTAAAACTGTCAAGAGGAGGGGCAAGGAAGATGGAAGCTATAAGGAGGTGGAGCTCAGTCACTTGGGGGCCTCCGTCATCTCCTCTGGGGTTCAGCGTGATGGACAGAATGAAGAGCAGAGAGTATAGAAAGCAGATCAGGCAGTGAGAATCATCCATCTCTGTTTGGTGAAGCCATGATTCAGCCAAGACCCATTAACCCTTGAAGCATATCAAGCCTAGTTAATTTTACAATCATTTTCTCAGGTCAAAGCTTTCTCTACTTTACTACAAGCAAATCAAATCCTGTTCCTGTCAAGAGTGGCGAAGGCAGCGTTCTTGGACCAACTCTCATACTATACATAAATAATCTCTGTGACCTTATGTCAAGTTATTGTGTTCTCTTTGCTAGATGTCAAACTATTTAACACCAACAATATTTCTATTCAAAAGATGACTTTGTATCTGTGGTCTAAAACTTGGAACCCAAATCTCAACCAGCAAATGCTCAGTCTACATATTGGAAAAGAACCTAAATACTAAGTACAAGCTTGATGGATATTCTTAAAATGATATGTTAAAGACATTTTCACCAGATCTAAGTGCCAAAGCCACTGCAAGACATGCAGGCTTTGAGATTTAAACAGTATGGGTTCTCCCAGTTCAAGAAAAAACATTTTGAGTGATGGAACCAATAGAAAATTCTGCCTGGTATATTGCTGTAATCCCAGCTGATGCCAGGAAAATCAGACTCACTTGTTGAAGAAGAGAAAACAACAACAAGATACTGTCCTAAATTGCTCACCAAATCATGGAAAGAAGAAATATAAAATTATCTAATTGACAGTTGAAGCTTTCTTCAGTAAACATTGGATAAGAAAATTTTATATGGTTCAATGTTTTGAATTTGAGTTTCTGCAACATGTTTGTGTTTAAAAAGTTTCCACAGAATTATCCTGTCTTGAATAAGTTTTGCCTGTTGTAAATGGAGAAATTAGTATTCTTTGATCTCTACAAAGTTTTGCATTAGCATGTGAATTAATTCCTGTAGCAGTTGACAATCTAATTATAGATATTTTATTTAAAAAGAAGTTTACCTTAGAACAGATTAGTACAGAAATATTTTGAAGTAACCTCCTAGAATGGGCATTTTCTGCTTCAAACATCAGCCATAATGATTGTTTTGTATGCAGGTTGTATTACATGAAATTATTTTATAGAAATTAGACTAAATCATTCCATTGATGTTTCTGTTTTAGGTCTTCTCTCTGTGGAGTTTCCATCCATCTGTTTTGCCTTCTGGTGCTTTGGAAAATCTTCTTTCAGAAGTTAAAAGTGTGATCACATCTTCAAACATATTAAGTCCTTTCAGTGGTCATGAAAGCATCGATAGCAGAGGTCTCTAATCAATTTCAAGACTTTAAGACAGCAAAGCTAGGAATTCTATTAAAGTCAATTTCTGCTATAGTATGTGATTATTGTTTGCAAGGTGAACAACATTGAACTATAGCATTGATTTACAAGGAATGTTAAACTAATATCCACATGAGAATAACACTAATACAGTCATATGACCATAAGCCACACCCATCAGACCATCAAGCCAGGCCTACATGCCACACCCACAGAACCATAGCAAAAAAAGGCGGTTAAACCTAATCTTACAAGCTTCTTCCAGAAAACTACACTGCTAACCAGATTTATAAAACATTTGCTAGACCAATTCTTGAATACAGCTCACCTGTCTGAACCATATCACATTAATACAATTGAGTGTCCAGAAATATTTTACAAGAGTTTTCCACCTCTGAATTCAACAAAACCTTATGCCACCAGACTTGAAATCTTGAATTTAGAAAACTGAACTGCATGAAAGACCTGTTTAACTTATAGAATCATCTATGCAATGTCCTTCCTGTTGAAGACTTTCATTTAATTCAATGGAGCAAACAATAGATTTAAATTCAAGTTAATTTCAATCTTGATTGCAGAAAATATGACTTCAACAGAGTTATTAATACTTAACAATACCTGATGTTTTCTCAAAATCCCCAAATTTAATCAAAACTTTTTTTTTTTTTTGCAAAATTTTATTTTTCCATAATAATTCCCACAATTTGACCAGTGTACAATACAATCACTTATCCAACAATTTGCTTTCACATTTGGATACATACATGACAGTTTTTAGGATCTAAATGCCATCTATAAAACATTTTATAAAATTTTCTCTTAAATTTTGTGCTTTGAATTTAACATTCCTCACCCAAATTTTTCCCCATGTTTCTAACATTATAGGTTGTTGAAAATTTTGCCCATTTTACCATACAATCTTTAATAACTCCATTTCTGAATCAATTTCAACCAATACATTATATAATCTCTTTATATGCTGTTGACCTTGATCTTTTATTTGTTTTACCAATTTATCATCACTTTGCCTTATACCAATTTTCTGATCTATTTTCCATCTAGATTGCAATTGTCCATACTGGAACCATGTATAATTTCTTCCTTCCTTCTAAATCTTGAATTTAGAAAACTTAGAACATATGACAAGACCTGTCAACATAATCATCTATGCATGTCCTTTGTTGAGACTACTTCAGCTTCAATCATAACAATAGCACAATAGATTTAATTCAACGTTAACTTCAATCTTGATTGAAAAATATGACTTCTGTAACAGAGTTATTAATGGATACTACCTGACTCTGGTCTCTTTCAAAATCCCAGCTTTAATCAAAACTCTACTATTACCTTAATTCCAGAGGTCTATGAAAATAAGAGCACAAGCGTGCCTAATTCCTGTCCTATTGATTCCTTTCATTATATCCAATTAATATAATCCAATTAATATAGTTATTCATACTTATATTATATATTATATAGTTATTTTCTTATGCTTGTATATATTGTTATGACAAAATAAATAAAATTAAAAAATAAAGCACCAAACAATGCATGAAATAGGAGGAATGAGAGCAAAGTGAGGCAGGAAATGTGCAATGAGATCATTATCATATGTCTGAGTTAAGGCTTGCAAAATGAATGAAGAACCACATTCATCAAATGCAACTGAATGGCTTGAAGCATTAACTTATTATTAAGAAATGTTTAGGACTAGCAAGTTTAAAAACCATCCTCCACCAAGTTGCAAAATACATTTCTATCCAACAGGCAAATTTTCCTAGATAAACAAGATAAAATAAATTCCCATTAAGTGGAATGTCTTTGAGGTCATTGTCACCTCATCATCCAAATCTGTCCAGCAAAGAATCAAATGACAAATTTTGACTCCTTGTTTTAATCCTGTTGACAGCAACTGTCTGGGAGGGGCTCAGGTAATTTCCTAGACTCTCTACATAAACACAAGAAGGCAAAGGTCTTAAACCTTATCTGTCCTTTTCCATAAAGTGCCAGTCTGGGAGATTCCTAGATTAATAGAGAACAAAAGTCGCTAGTTTGAACTCTACATGGGTGGGTCTTGTTCATGCCTGAAAATTCATGGATCCTACAGTTCAGCAATTTGGCTATCTCAAATTAATTGGTCAGCTGCTAAGCTCTTCTGCATTTATTGTCTGTAAAGCAATGAGTTACCAAGTCTAAGTGCTGTACTATTGTCACAGTTTCTTTTATTAAATGGTCTAGATGGATTCAAAAGAAACTTTGCAAAGTCTTACTCAAAGACAAGGAAAGATACAGCCAATGTGCCTCAGTTGTCAATCTCAATGCTCAGATGCTGTGGCTGGAAAAATCCTCAGCCAGCTATTTTCTAGTCCTTAATGCCACATATAATCCGATGAAATGGAAAATAAAAGGCTAAATAGGATTTCCAATGCCAGTTATTCCTTCCCTCAACTTGATCAAAGGAAAATTGGAATATAATTGGTGATGGTAGGAAGTAATGCTTGCTGTAATCATGAACTGCTTCATATGTTTGCACAGAATTCTTTGTGGATTGGTTGTAGCCCAACTCAATGAAATTGAGTTTGATATCCCTGCTCAAGAAGACATACCACTCCAGAAATCTCAGATTCATCTTTGGTCTCACAGCCTTTAAGAGAAAAACTTACCTGCACAAACTTGCTTTAAGGAGACCGTCCTCCTGCTAGCAGGATTTTCTGCTGTCTGAGATCAAAGACAAACTGGATCACAGAACTCCCATAGGACCTGCTCTGGGCAGATGAAGTCCAGCTGATGTTGGTCTCAGGTCCCTGTAGAGCAATTCAGCTCAGGTTCTGATTCCAGTTCAGGAGTGCAGGTCACTTTCAGATCAGCGTCCAGCAAATGTACTTGGCAGGAGAGAGAGAGACACCATTTGAAAGGCCACAAAACAGGAAGGCCAAGGAGGAAGGAGAAGCAGCAATAGCATGGATCAATCAATGGTTTTGCTTGAATTAGAAGGAAAATATGTGTCACTCATTTCTCTGACAATGAATCTCCTCACATGTGACACATTGTGAAGGAGGCCACCATGAAAATTCATCCTCTGCCTAAGCCCTGTTTATACCAAACCATGGATTAAGGGCAAGAACCAAGCTCAATCACCCAGGATGACTCTTCCCAGAGTGGTCCAGCAGACTTGACCCACAGAGAGAAAACTGCCTCTAGATCCCAGCCTCAAAGCCCACCTGCCTCTCTTCATCATGGGAAGCCACTTTTCCTGGCCCAGTCAGCCTGTCTGGGAGCCTGAAGGAGCTGTATGGAATATTCCAAAGAGGTGAAGACATTTTGATTTCAGCTTCTAATAGCCTCCACCTCCAGCAGAAATCTCCCTACTTCCATGTAAATCATATTCAAATTTTGAATAAAAATCTAATCTAGCAGAGATTAAATTGTTTACTTGATAAACTATTTTCAAAATTCTTTTCTATTGGGTTTCTATTGTTTGTAAGCCATCCAGAGCAGGGTGAAATTGGACCTCCCTGATTCTAGTGATCTGTGGTTCGGAGAACTGGTAGCAAAATCTGCCCCATTGCAGTTCTGAGTTCATTTATCAGACTTTTTAAAAGCATTTTTCTTGGCTGAAAAATGCTTTTAAAAGTTAAAAAAAACCTGATGATTGTCTCATTGATCTAGAATTTTAAAAGCATTTTTCTGCAAGCTGTTAGAAAAAATGCTCAAAATTAAAAAAAGTTAGCCCACCCAGTCACATTACCTCTCACCAGCCATACAGAAAGGTAAAACAAATTTTACCACCTGATCCAGAGTCATTGAGAGTTGTCATGTGAGTGGCCATGTAAACAAACAAACAAACAAACAAACAAATACTTGGAAAATTACTTTATTCTCCTGTTTCCAAAGATGATTGAGGCCTGGAAAGAGGCCCCTTGTCAGTTAACAGAGGTATTGATTTACAACAAGCTTATCAAGTGCTTAGAAGCTGACGGCTTGGCAGCACAAGGAAACAACGGCCAAATGCCAGCCATCAACATAGCAATTAACCAATGGGAAGGCACCACAAAAACCCAACTCAATAGAATAGAATAGAATAGAATAGAATAGAATAGAATAGAATTTTATTGGCCAAGTGTGATTGGACACACAAGGAATTTGTCTTGGTGCATATGCTCTCAGTGTACATAAAAGAAAAGATACGTTCATCAAGGTACAACATTTACAACACAATTGATGATCAATATATCAATATAAATCATAAGGATTGCCAGCAAGTTATAGTCATACAGTCATAAGTGGAAAGAGATTGGTGATGAACTATGAAACGATTAATAGTAGTGCAGATTCAGTAAATAGTCTGACAGTGTTGAAATTATTTGTTTAGCAGAATGATCTTAAAAAACTGTTCTTGTCTAGTTGTTCTGTGCAGTGCTCTATAGCCGTTTGAGGTAGGAGTTGAAACAGTTTATGTCCAGGATCAGGGATCAAATATTTTCACGCCCTCTTCTTGATTGAAGTATACAGGTCCTCAATGGAAGGCACCACAAAACTCAATAGAACCAATAGAATACAGAATAGAAGAATTTTATTCATGATTACACACAAGGAATTGTCTTTCATATGCTCTCAGTGTACATAAAAGAAAGATCTTCATCAAAATTTTATTTACAACACAATTGATGATCAATATCAATATAAATCCTAAGATTGCCAGCAACAATTATAGTCATACAGTCATAAGTAAGAGATTGGTGATGAACTATGAAAGCAATTAATAGTAGTAGATTCAGTAAATAGTCTGACATGTTGAGAATTATTTGTTTAGCAGAATGATCTTCAAAAAAAACTGTTCTTGTGTCTAGTTGTTTGATGGTGCTCTATAAATCTTTTGAGGTAGGAGTTGAAACAGTTTATGTCCAGGATCAAGATCTGCAAATATTTTCCACCCCTCTTTTCTTGATATACAGGTCCTCAATGGAACAAGTTGAGCAATTATTTTTCTGCAGTTCTAATTATCCTAAGTCTGTGTTTTCTTGTTGGGTTGCAGAACCGACCAGACAGTTATAGAGTGCAAATGACACCAATAATTCCTCTGTAGAATTGGATCAGCAGCTCCTTTCAGAGCTTACTGAGTTGGCGCAGAAAGAACATTCTTTGTTGTCCTTTTTTAATGATGTTTTTGAGGTTAGCTGTCCATTTGAGATCTTGCGATATGATAGAACCCAGAAATTTGAAGGTTTCTACTGTTGATACTGTGTTGTCAAGTATTGTGAGAGGTATTGTGGTCAAGTATTGTGAGAGGTATTAAGGTCAAGTATTGTGAGAGCCCAAACCACATTTTCCAGTAGCAACAGCAATAGCGCTTAGACTTCTATACCGCTTTACGCTGCTTTTTATATCCTGCTCTGAGCGGTTTACAGAGTCATGAACAATCTGGCTCCTCATTTACCCACCAAAAAGGCTGAGCAACCTGAGTTAGTATGTTTTAAGACGATGGATTCCCCAGAATTCCCTAGTCAGCATGAATTTGCTATCCACATCTTAAAGTTGCTGTGAAGGAACCTGCACTAATGTATTCAAGACCTTCTAGATGGTTCTAGGAAGATAGGTTGCATAAATTAAAAGCAGTTAAAATTTATTACTTTTCCTCTTTCAATAAAAATCACTTTTCAGCTTAATCACTTTGTAGGTATATGTTACATGCATTGTCTGTCTGTCTGTCTGTCTGTCTCTGTGCTCCAATTGGTGATCTTATATGCCTGGTGACATGCTAATTTTTTTAACACATCAAGAAATCAATCTATTTTTGCTTTTATCTGGGAGCCAAATGCCTTAACCCTCTGGGTGGGCCATTTGCTGTGAGTGCAGCTGTTTTTTCAGCTTGGTGTATCTTGTGAATCCATCTTAGTCGTGGTCAGTCCATCCTCCTTGTGGCTTTGGGAGACCTGGAACTTGAGCCCCTTTCTTCTAGATGGCCTTTCAGTAAGGTTTTGTCTTATCTGCTCCCTCCTGGGTGAGGGATCTGGGAGGAACTGAACTCATTCTAGGCAATGGAGGATGCTCAAGCACAGAAGATACCTGGGTGTCATCAGGGCAAGGCCTGCAGGGGCCTCTGGGAGGGCAGCTTCTGCTCCCAGGGGGCTTTGGATCCCCCCACCCAAAAGGACATGAGCAGGAAGAGGAAGATGTGACCAAAAAGGTTTTGGGCAGCCATGATGGCACTTGTGTGTGTGTGTGTATGTGTGTCCTTGTGTGTCCAATCACACTTGGCCAATAAAATTCTATTCTATTCTATTCTATTCTATTCTACTCTACTCTATTCTATTCTTTGGCCCTGGGTGCTGATGGCTGAATCTTCACTGACAGTTAGAGACCCTCCTGCCCCCTCCCCTCCCTCTTCTGTGACATCAGAGATGACCCCCCCCAGGTCTCTTAGCAACAGCCACTGGGTGGGCAGACACGACCTTTGCAGGCAGGTTGCCAGGAGATGCCACCTGGGCGAGGATGGCACCCACAATCTCCCTAAATGGGAGCCAATTTCATGTAGTGGTCAAGGTAGCGAGCTAGAAACCCCAAGACAGGGAGTTCTAATCCTGTAATAGGCAGGAGAGCCAGGTGGGTGCCTGGGCCAAACGCCAGGAGGGGGAGAGTCCTTCTCCAGGAATAGGCATGATGAGTTCGAGTCCTGCCATGACATCCAAGGACTGTAATAACCGGGACACGGTGACTTCCTCCAGCAGGTGTGGTGAGTTCTAGTCTGGCAATATCATGAAACAGGCGGCTGAGTGACTGCAAATCATTACAAGATGGTGAGTTCTTAACATTTCTTGGCCTTACAATTGAACAAACAAATTTATGTTTAGGTAGATATTCAAAGATGGTTGTTTCATGCAAGGTAAGAAGATTAAAATAGATAGTTCAGTGATGGCACATGATTTCTTTGATCAACTGATGAAAAATTCAAGTGAAGGAGGAGGTGGAGACACATTTATTCATCTGCAGGACTGGATTAGATTTTAAATTTATACTGGTTTCAATGGGTTTTATTATTTATATTGCTTTTAATAATTCCCATGTAGAATAAGTTTAACTGTTATTTTAGTCTGTATTTATATGACTTTTTTTGAACTCTGAGTCCTAGAGATAGGGCGTATATAAAGGACAAATAAATAAATAAATAAATAAATAAATAAATTCCAAGAAGAAGAGGATCTTGGAGTCCTAGTGGACAACCATTTAGATATGACAGCAGCAGCTGCCAAAAAGCCAACACAGTTCTGGGCTGCATAAGAGGATAGAATCAAGATCACGTGAAGTGTTCCACTTTATAATGCCTTGGTAAGGCCACACACTTGGAATATTGCAATCTATTTTGGTCACCACGATGTAAAAAGATGTTGAGACTTTAGAAAGAGTGCAGAGAAGAGCAACAAAGATGATGAGGGATTGGAGGCTAAAACATATGAAGAAGGCAGGAACTTGGTATGTCTAGTTTAATGAAAAGAAGGATTAGGAGAGACATGATAGCAGTGTTCCAATATCTCAGGGCTGCCACAAAGAAGAGGAGTCAAACTATTCTCCAAAGCACCTGAGGGTAGAACAAGAAGCAATGGGTGGAAACTCATCAAGGAAAGAAGTAACTTAGAACTAAGGAGAAATTTCCTGACAGTTAGAACAATCAATAAGTGGAACAACTTGCCTGCAGAAGTTGTGAATGCTCCAACACTGGAAAAATTTAAGAAAATGTTGGATAGCCATTTGTCTGAAATGGTGTAGGGTTTCCTGCCTGGGCAGGGGGTTGGACTAGAAGACCTCCAAGGTCCCTTCCAACTCTGTTATTATTAAGAAGAACTGATAAGGACAGCATCAGGACACTAAAGAAGGAGCCCAGGAAAAGAGAAACAAGGAAGAAAAAAAAAAGCCAAGAAATAAGAGGTAGTAAAACAAAAACTCAAAGAGTTACAAGGGCTAATAGATACTAACAGCCAGTAGATAGACAAAAAAAAAAGGAAGATTTGAAGCTCATATCAATAAATGTTAATGGACTAAAAGCAGTGGCAAAAAGAAGACAAATATTCACAAAGCTAATTAAACAAAAAGCAGACATAGTATGCCTCCAAGAGGTACACATCTGAAAGTAGGATGAAAAATACTTGGAATACAACGAACTAGGGAAACTTCATACAGCATTGAAAAAGAAGAAAGGGGTGGTGATATATATTAAGGAAGGAATAAAGGCCAACTAAATTTACGTGGATCCAAAAAGAAGAATACTAATGTTGGAAATAAAGAGAGGGCATACACCAATTTTGTTGGTAGTTATCTACTCACCCAATAAAAACCAGGGGGAATATTATAAGAAACCACATGAAAAGATAATTATGACAGGCTATAGGAATATATGTATTGTGGATGACTATAATGGGATAGTGGATACCCAAAAAAATTATGCCGGTGATAAAATAAATAAATAAATAAATAAATAAATAAATAAATAAATAAATAAACCAAGAAGAAGAGGGATCTTGGAGTCCTAGTGGACAACCATTTAGATATGAGCCAGCCGTGTGCAGCAGCTGCCAAAAAAGCCAACACAGTTCTGGGCTGCATAAACAGAGGGATAGAATCAAGATCCGTGAGTGTTGTTCCACTTTATAATGCCTTGGTAAGGCCACATGGAATATTCAATCTATTTTGGTCACGATGTAAAAAGATGTTGAGACTTTAGAAAGGTGCAGAGAAGAGCAACAAAGATGATGATTGGAGGCTAAAACATATGAAGAACAGTTGCAGGAACTTGGTATGTCTAGTTTAATGAAAAGAAGGATTAGGAAGACATGATAGCGTGTTCCAATATCTCAGGGCTGCCACAAGAGAAGTCAAACTATTCTCCAAAGCACCTGAGGTGAAAAAGAAGCAATGGGTGAAACTCATCAAGAGAAGCAACTTAGAACTAAGGAGAATTTCCTGACAGTTAGAACAATCAATCAGTGGAACAACTTGCCTGCAGAAGTTGTGAATGCTCCAACACTGGAAAATTTAAGAAAATGTTGGATAACCATTTGTCTGAAATGGTGTGGGTTTCCTGCCTGGGCAGGGGTTGGACTAGAAGGCCTCCAAGGTCCTTCAACTCTGTTATTGTAATTGATATGGACAGCATCAGGACACTGAAGAAGCCCAGGAAAGAGACAAGGAAGAAAAAAGGCAAGAAATAAATAGTAAAACAAAAACTAAAGAGTTACAAGGCTAATAGATACAGCCAGTAGATAGACAAAAAAAGGAAGATTTGAAGCTCATATCAATAAATGTTAATGGACTAGCAGTGGCAAAAAGAAGACAAATATTCACAAGCTAATTAAACAAAAGCAGACATAGTATGCCTCAAGAATTTTATCTGAAAGTAGGATGAAAATACTTGGAATACAACAAAGGAAACTTCATACAGCATTGGCAGAAAAAGAAGAAAGGGTGGTGATATATATTAAGGAAGGAATAAAGGCCAACTAAATTTCTGGATCAAGAAGAATACTAATGTTGGAAATAAAGAGACATACCAATTTTGTTGGTTTATCTACTCACCCAATAAAACCAGGGGTATGAAACCACATGAAAAGATATATGAGCTATAGGAATATATGTATTGTGGATTACTATAATGGGATAGTGGATACCCAAAAAATTATGCCTGATAAAAATAATAAGAAAAAAAGAAATATATTATCCAAAACTTTCTTAAATATGATAGATGATGGATATGTGGAGAACTCTATATCCAAAAGAAAATAAATATAACTTTTACTCCAATCCCCAGGCATCTTGGTCCAGAATTGATATGATGTGGATGAATAAGGAATTAGGTTTAGAAATAGAAAAAAATGAGATTTCCCTAAACACATGGGCAGACCACAATCGCCTTGAGATAATATGGAAAGGCCAAAAAAGAAAACTCAAAAGATGGATGTTAAACCCCCCAAATCTTAAAGGAAAAGGAATATATTGAAAGGATAATGAAGGAATTGACATTATTCTTTAAAGAAAATTAAAAAAAAAAACACCATACCTCCTTGATAAATTTATAGGATACTATGAAAGGTTATGTAAGGGAAATAAATATAGCTTATAATGCAAAGAAAAATAAGGAAAAATGGAAGCAGCATAATACCATATTGGAAGAGATTGGAAATTTGGAGAAGCGACTCCAAACAAAACCAGGAGATGAATCTGTTAAAGACAATTTGACTCTTGCAAGACAAAAATTAAATATATTAGAGCAAGAGAAGATCGCAAGAAATTTAAAATATTCTAAACAATTATATTTCAAACACGCTAATAAAACCGGAAGGTGGCTGGCATATAAATAGAAAAAAAAAGAAAGAAGGATGGATTATCCAACGACTGAAGAACGAGATGGGGATGACACAAAACAATGAAGAAGAAAAAAAGAAAATACTACAAGATTACTATGCGGATCTTTATAATCAAAAGAAAATATCAAAGGATAAAATCGATAATTATTTCCTGGAAGAAGGGATTATACCATTTGAGGAGGAAAAATGGGAATTGTTAAATAAAGGAATAACACCGGAAGGCCATTTTTTTTTTTATTTTATTGAAAGAGTTTTAAAAAAACAAAAACATTTTTCCCCCTTTTTTCCCCCTCCCTCCCAAAAAAAAAACAAAACACCCCCCTCCCCACCCCGGCTTGGTCAATCCAAGGTAAAGTTATACATAAACCAAACATAGAATAAAATTTTCCTTCAATCAAATAACCACATCCAAAGCTTTTAGTCTCCCAACCTCCCATTACATAAAATAACTTTCTAATTATTCAAAGGCAATCTGATATTTCTTAATCTGATATCTATTTTGTAGATAATCAATCCATTTTTCCATTCAATTAAATATCTTTCCTCGTATTGTCTTTTAAGCACAGATTTTAGCCATCTCAGCCAAATTAATAACTTTCAGTATCCATTCTTCTATTAGGTATCTCTTCTTTCTTCCAGTATTGTCCAATCAACAGTCTTGCTGCTGTTATTAAGTTCAAAATCAATTTAGTCTCAATCCCTGTACAATCCATTATAATTACCAAAAGGAAAAATTGTGGCAGGAACTTTATTTATTTATTTATTTATTTATTGAATTTGTATACCGCCCTTCTCCCAAAGGACTCAGGGCGGTTCACAGCCAAGTAAAATAGACAATATATAAATACAATTAAAATGCAGCTAAAAAACTTATTAAATTGGCCACGATTAAAATTTAGAGCTAAAACCCGTTTAAAACCCATAAATTTAAAAACTAACAGCCAGCGCAGATGAATAAGTAGGTTTTAAGCTCATGGCGAAAGGTTCGGAGGTCGGAAGTTGGCGAAGTCCTGGGGAGTTCGTTCCAGAGGCGAGCCCCACAGAGAAGGCCCTTCCTGGGCGTCGCCAGGCACACTGTCAGCGCCCGGCGGCACCCTGAGAGTCCCTCTCTGTGAGAGCGCACGGGTCGGTGAGAGGTATTCGGTAGCAGCAGGCGGTCCCGTAAGTAACCTATGCCATGGGCGCTTTAAAGGCGTTCACCAAGACCTTGAAGCGCACCGGAAGGCCACAGGTAGCCAGTGCAGCCTGCGCAGGATAGGTGTCACTCGGGAGCCACGAGGGCTCCCTCTATCACCAGCGCAGCTGCATTCTGGACTAACTGTAGCCTCCGGATGCCCCTCAAGGGAGCCCCATGTGAGAGCATTGCAGTAATCCAGGCGAGGCGTCACAAGGCGTGAGTGACTGTGCACAAGGCATCCCGGTCTAGAAAGGCGCAACTGGCGCACCAGGCGAACCTGGTGGAAAGCTCTCCTGGAGGCGGCCGTCAGGTGTTCATCAAAGACAGCCGTTCATCCAGGAGAACGCCCAAATTGCGCACCCTCTCCGCCGGGCCAATGACTCGCTCCCGACAGTCAGCAGCGGACTCAGCTGACTGTACCGAGATGCCGGCATCCACAGCCACTCTGTCTTGGAGGATTGAGCTTGAGCCTGTTTCTCCCCATCCAGACCCGTCGGCTTCCAAACATTGGGACAGCACTTGATAGCTTCATTGGGGTGGCCGGTGTGAAAAGTACAGCTGGGTGTCATCAGCGACAGCTGGTACCTCACACGAAACCACTGATGATCTCACCCAGCGGCTTCATATAGATGTTGAACAGAAGGCGAGAATCGACCCTCGGCACCCACAAGTGAGGCGCCTCGGGGCGACCTCTGCCCGTCAACACCGTCTGCGACGGTCGGAGAGATAGGAGAACCACCGATCGGTGCCTCCCACTCCCAATCCCCCAACCGGCGCAGCAGGATACCATAGTCGATGGTATCAAAGCCGCTGAGAGGTCTAATAGGACCAGGGCAGAGGAATAACCCCTGTCCTGGCCCTCAGAGATCATCCACCTGCGACCAAAGCGTCTCAGTGCTGTAACCGGGCGGGCTTGGACTGGAGCAGGTCAGATAGACAGTTTCCTCCAGGAAAGGCACCTACCTTCAGGATTTTGGAAGCAGGACCTGGATATGGTGAGTATTCATAGAGCTTCCTACAGGAAAGGCACCTACATTCTGGATTTTGGAAGAAGGACCCGGATATGGTGAGTATTCATAGAACTTCCTCAGGAAAGGCACCTACCTTCTGGATTTTGGAAGAAGGACCTGAGATGGTGAGTATGCCTTGAGCTTCTTTCAGGAAAGTCACCTACCTTCAGGATTTTGGACGCAGGACTTGGGGATGGTTAGTATTCCCAGAGCCTCCTCCAGGAAAGGCACCTACCTTCAGGATTTTGGAAGAAGGACCCAGAGATGGTGAGTATGTGTTGAGCTTCTTTCAGGAAAGGCACCTACCTTCAGGATTTTGGAAGCAGAACCCGGAGATGGTGAGTATTCATAGAGATTCCTACAGGAAAGGCACCTACCTTCAGGATTTTAGAAGAAGGATCCGGAGATGGTGAGTATTCCAAGAGCTTCCTCCAGGAAAGGCACCTACCTTCAGGATTTTTGAAGCAGTACCTGGAGATGGTGAGTATTCCAAGAGCTTCCTCCAGGAAAGGCACCTACCTTCAGGATTTGGAAGGAGGATCCCGAGATGGTGAGTATTCCAAGAGCTTCTTGCAGGAAAGGCACCTACCTTCAGGATTTTAGAAGCAGGACCCAAAGATGGTGATTATTCCCAGAGCTTCCTCAGGAAAGGCACCTACCTTCAGGATTTTGGAAGAAGGACCTGAGATGGTGAGTATTCCCAGAGCTTCCTCAGGAAAGGCACCTACCTTCAGGATTTTGGAAGAAGGACCTGAGATGGTGAGTATTCCCAGAGCTTCCTCCAGGAAAGGCACCTACCTTCTGGATTTTGGAAGCAGGACCTGGATATGGTGAGTATTCATCGAGCTTCCTACAGGAAAGGCACCTACCTTCTGGATTTTGGAAGCAGGACCCGGAGATGGTGAGTATTCCCAGAGCTTCCTCAGGAAAGGCACCTACCTTCTGGATTTTGGAAGCAGGACCTGGATATGGTGAGTATTCCCAGAGCTTCCTCAGGAAAGGCACCTACCTTCTGGATTTTGGAAGAAGGACCTGAGATGGTGAGTATTCATGAGCTTCCTCAGGAAAGGCACCTACCTTCTGGATTTTGGAAGAAGGACCCGGAGATGGTGAGTATGTGTTGAGCTTCCTACAGGAAAGGCACCTACCTTCAGGATTTTGGAAGAAGGACCTGAGATGGTGAGTATTCCCAGAGCTTCCTCAGGAAAGGCACCTACCTTCTGGATTTTGGAAGAAGGACCAGAGATGGTGAGTATTCAGAGCTTCCTCCAGGAAAGGCACCTACCTTCAGGATTTTGGAAGAAGGACCCAGATATGGTGAGTATTCAGAGCTTCCTCAGGAAAGGCACCTACCTTCAGGATTTTGGAAGAAGGACCAGAGATGGTGAGTATTCAGAACTTCCTACAGGAAAGGCACCTACCTTCTGGATTTTGGAAGCAGGACCCAGAGATGGTGAGTATTCAGAGCTTCCTCAGGAAAGGCACCTACCTTCAGGATTTTGGAAGCAGGACCTGGATATGGTGAGTATTCAGAGCTTCCTCCAGGAAAGGCACCTACCTTCTGGATTTTGGAAGAAGGACCCGGAGATGGTGAGTATTCAGAGCTTCCTCAGGAAAGGCACCTACCTTCAGGATTTTGGAAGCAGGACCCAGAGATGCTGAGTATTCCTAGAGCTCCCTCATGGAGAGGCACCTACCATCAGAATTTTGGAAAGAGGACCTGGAGAGGGTGAGTATTCAGAGCTTCCTCAGGAAAGGCACCTACCTTCAGGATTTTGGAAGAAGGACCCAGAGATGGTGAGTATTCCAAGAGCTTCCTCCAGGAAAGGCACATACCTTCATGATTTTGAAAACAGGACCCAGAGGAGGTGAGTATTCATCGAGCTTCCTCCAGGAAAGGCACCTACCTCCAGGATTTTGGATGCAGGACCCGGAGTTGGTGAGTATTCAAAGAGCTTCCTGCAGGAAAGAAATCTACCTTTAGGATTTTGGAAGAAGGACCCAGAGATGGTGAGTATGCGTTGAGCTCCCTTCAGGAAAGGCACCTACCTTCAGGATTTTGAAGAAGGCCCCGGATATGGTGAGTATTCATAGAACTTCCTACAGGAAAGGCACCTACTGTCAGAGTTTTGGACGCAGGACCCGGAGACAGTGAGAATTCATAGAGCTTCCTCCAGGAAAGGCACCTGCCTTCAGGATTTTGGAAGCAGGACCCAGAGATGATGAGTATGTGTTGAGCTTCTTTCAGGAAAGGCACCTACCTTCACGATTTTGGAAGAAGAACCCGGATATGGTGAGTATTCATAGAAGTTCCTACAGGAAAGGCACCTACCTTCAGGATTTTGGAAGCAGGACCCAGAGATGGTGAGTATGTGTTGAGCTTCCTTCAGGAAAGGCACCTACCTTCAGGATTTTGAAAGAAGGATCCAGAGATGGTGAGTATGCGTTGAGCTTCCTTCAGGAAAGGCTCCTACCTTCAGGATTTTGGACGCAGGACCCAGAGGTGGTGAGTATTCAAAGAGCTTTATCCAGGAAAGGCACTTATCTTCATAATTGTGAAAGCAGGACCCAGAGATGGTGAGTATTCATCGAGCTTCCTCCAGGAAAGAAATCTACCTTTAGGATTTTGGAAGAAGGACCCAGAGATGGTGAGTATTCATAGAGCTTCCTACAGGAAAGGCACCTACCTTCAGGATTTTGGAAGAAGGACCCAGAGATGGTGAGGATGTGGTGAGCTTCTTTCAGGAAAGGCACCTACCTTCTGGATTTTGGAAGAAGGACCCGGATATGGTGAGTATTCATAGAACTTCCTACAGGAAAGACCTTCAGGATTTTGGAAGAAGGACCCAGAGATGGTGAGGATGTGGTGAGCTTCTTTCAGGAAAGGCACCTACCTTCTGGATTTTGGAAGAAGGACCCGGATATGGTGAGTATTCATAGAACTTCCTACAGGAAAGGCACCTACCTTCAGGATTTTGGAAGAAGGACCCGGATATGGTGAGTATTCATAGCTTCTTTCAGGAAAGGCACCTACCTTCTGGATTTTGGAAGAAGGACCCGGATATGGTGAGTATTCATAGAACTTCCTACAGGAAAGGCACCTACCTTCAGGATTTTGGAAGAAGGACCCGGATATGGTGAGTATTCATAGAACTTACTACAGCAAAGGCACCTACCTTCATGATTTTGGACGCAGGACCCAGAGATGGTGAGTATGTGTTCAGCTTCCTGCAGGAAAGGCACCTACCTTCAGGATTTTGGAAGGAGGACCTGGAGAGGGTGAGTATTCGTTGAGCTTCATCCAGGAATGGCACCTACCTTCTGGATTTTGGAAGAAGGACCCGGATATGGTGAGTATTCAAAGAACTTCCTACAGGAAAGGCACCTACCTTCAGGATTTTGGAAGAAGGACCTGGGAATGGTGAGTATTTCCAGAGCTTCCTCCATTAAAGGAACATATCTTCAGGAGTTGGGAAGGAGGACCCAGGGATCATGAGTATTCCTAGAGCTCCCTCAAGGAGAGGCACCTACCTTCAGGATTTTGGAAGAAGGATCCAGAGATGGTGAGTATTCATAGAACTTCCTACAGGAAAGGCACCTACCTTCAGGATTTTGGAAGAAGGACCCAGAGATGGTGAGTATTCAAAGAACTTCCTACAGGAAAGGCACCTACCTTCAGGATTTTGGAAGAAGGACCTGGGAATGGTGAGTATTCGTTGAGCTTCATCCAGGAATGGCACCTACCTTCTGGATTTTGGAAGAAGGACCCGGATATGGTGAGTATTCAAAGAACTTCCTACAGGAAAGGCACCTACCTTCAGGATTTTGGAAGAAGGACATGGAGATGGTGAATATTCAAAGAACTTCCTCCAGGAAAGGCACCTACCTTAAGGATTTTGGCTGCAGGCTTGGGGATGGTGAGTATTCGTTGAGCTTCCTTCAGGAAAGGCACCTACCTTTAGGATTTTAGAAGAAGAACCCAGATATGGTGAGTATTCAAAGAGCTTTCTCCAGGAAAGGCACCTACCTTCAGAATTTTGGAAGCAGGACCCAGAGATGATGAGTGAGCTTCTTTCAGGAAAGGCACCTACCTTCAGGATTTTGGAAGAAGTTCCCGGATATGGTGAGTATTCATAGAACTTCCTACAGGCAAGGCACCTACCTTCAGGATTTTGGACGCAGGACCCAGAGATGGTGAATATTCTTTGAGCTTCCTCCAGGAAAGGCACCTACCTTCAGGATTTTGGAAGAAGGACCTGGGAATGGTGAGTATGTGTTGAGCTTCTTTCAGGAAAGGCACCTACCTTCTGGATTTTGGAAGAAGGACCCGGATATGGTGAGTATTCAAAGAACTTCCTACAGGAAAGGCACCTACCTTCAGGATTTTGGAAGAAGGACCCAGATATGGTGAATATTCATAGAACTTCCTCCAGGAAAGGCACCTACCTTCAGGATTTTGGAAGAAGGACCCGGATATGGTGAGTATTCATAGAACTTCCTCCAGGAAAGAAATCTACCTTCAGGATTTTGGAAGCAGGACCCAGAGATGATGAGTATGCGTTGAGCTTCCTTCAGGAAAGGCACCTACCTTCAGGATTTTGGAAGCAGGACCCGGACATGGTGAGTATTCATAGAACTTCCTTCAGGAAAGGCACCTACCTTCAGGATTTTGGAAGAAGGATCCAGAGATGGTGAGTATTCATAGAACTTCCTACAGGAAAGGCACCTACGTTCAGGATTTTGAAGCTGGACCTGGATATGGTGAGTATTCATAGAACTTCCTTCAGGAAAGGCACCTACCTTCAGGATTTTGGAAGAAGGATCCAGAGATGGTGAGTATGCGTTGAGCTTCCTCCAGGAAAGGCACCTACCTTCAGGATTTTGGAAGCAGGACACAGAGGTGGTGAGTATTCAAAGAGCTTCCTCCAGGAAAGGCACCTACCTTTAGGATTTTAGAAGAAGAACCAAGATATGGTGAGTATTCATGAACTTCCTCAGGAAAGGCACCTACCTTCAGGATTTTGGAAGAAGGACCCAGAGATATGGTGAGTATTCATTGAGCTTCCTTCAGGAAAGGCACCTACCTTCAGGATTTTGGAAGCAGGACCCAGAGATGGTGAGTATGTGTTGAGCTTCCTTCAGGAAAGGCACCTACCTTCAGGATTTTGGAAGCAGGACCCAGTGATGGTGAGTATGCCTTGAGCTTCTTTCAGGAAAGTCACCTACCTTCAGGATTTTGGACGCAGGACTTGGGGATGGTTAGTATTCCCAGAGCCTCCTCCAGGAAAGGCACCTACCTTCAGGATTTTGGAAGAAGGACCCAGAGATGGTGAGTATGTGTTGAGCTTCTTTCAGGAAAGGCACCTACCTTCTGGATTTTGGAAGAAGGACCCGGATATGGTGAGTATTCATAGAGCTTCCTCCAGGAAAGAAATCTACCTTTAGGATTTTGGAAGAAGGACCCAGAGATGGTGAGTATTCGTTTAGCTTCCTCCAGGAAAGGCACCTGCCTTCAGGATTTTGGAAGCAGGACCCAGAGATGATGAGTATGTGTTGAGCTTCTTTCAGGAAAGGCACCTACCTTCACGATTTTGGAAGAAGAACCCGGATATGGTGAGTATTCATAGAACTTCCTACAGGAAAGAAATCTACCTTTAGGATTTTGGAAGAAGGACCCAGAGATGGTGAGTATTCGTTTAGCTTCTTTCAGGAAAGGCACCTACCTTCAGGATTTTGGAAGAAGGACCCGGATATGGTGAGTATTCATAGAACTTCCTACAGGAAAGACCTTCAGGATTTTGTACGCAGGACCCAGAGATGGTGAGTATGTGTTGAGCTTCTTTCAGGAAAGGAACCTACCTTCTGGATTTTGGAAGAAGGACCCGGATTTGGTGAGTATTCATAGAACTTCCTATAGGAAAGGCACCTACCTTCAGGATTTTGGAAGGAGGACCCAGAGATGGTGAGTATTCATAGAACTTCCTACAGGAAAGGCACCTACCTTCAGGATTTTGGAAGAAGGACCCGAGATGGTGAGTATTCAGAGCTTCCTACAGGAAAGGCACCTACCTTCAGGATTTTGGAAGAAGGACCCGGATATGGTGAGTATGTGTTGAGCTTCCTTCAGGAAAGGCACCTACCTTCAGGATTTTGAAAGAAGGATCCAGAGATGGTGAGTATGCGTTGAGCTTCCTTCAGGAAAGGCTCCTACCTTCAGGATTTTGGACGCAGGACCCAGAGATGATGAGTATGCGTTGAGCTTCCTTCAGGAAAGGCACCTACCTTCAGGATTTTGGAAGCAGGACCCGGACATGGTGAGTATTCATAGAACTTCCTTCAGGAAAGGCACCTACCTTCAGGATTTTGGAAGAAGGATCCAGAGATGGTGAGTATGCGTTGAGCTTCCTCCAGGAAAGGCACCTACATTCAGGATTTTGGAAGCAGGACCCAGAGATGGTGAATATTCGTTTAGCTTCCTCCAGGAAAGGCATCTACCTTCAGGATTTTGGAAGATGGACCCAGAGATGGTGAGTATTCATCGAGCTTCCTACAGGAAAGGCACCTACCTTTAGGATTTTAGAAGAAGAACCAAGATATGGTGAATATTCAAAGAACTTCCTCCAGGAAAGGCACCTACCTTAAGGATTTTGGCTGCAGGACTTGGGGATGGTGAGTATTCGTTGAGCTTCTTTCAGGAAAGGCACCTACCTTCAGGATTTTGGAAGAAGGACCCGGATATGGTGAGTATTCATAGAACTTCCTACAGGAAAGGCACCTACCTTCAAGATTTTGGAAGCAGGACCCAGAGATGATGAGTATTCATAGAACTTCCTACAGGAAAGGCACCTACCTCCAGGATTTTGGAAGCAGGACCCAGAGGTGGTGAGTATTCAAAGAGCTTTATCCAGGAAAGGCACTTATCTTCAGGATTTTGGAAGAAGGACCTAGAGATGGTGAGTATGCGTTGAGCTTCTCAGGAAAGGCACCTACCTTCAGGATTTTGGAAGAAGGACCCAGAGATGGTGAGTATTCTGAGCTTCCTCAGGAAAGGCACCTACCTTCAGGATTTTGGAAGAAGGACCCAGAGATGGTGAGTATTCATAGAACTTCCTCAGGAAAGGCACCTACCTTCAGGATTTTGGAAGAGGACCCGGATATCGTGAGTATTCCTAGAGCTCCCTCAAGGAGAGGCACCTACCTTCAGGATTTTGGAAGAAGGACCCAGAGATGGTGAGTATGTGTTGAACTTCCTCCAGGAAAGGAATCTACCTTCAGGATTTTGGAAACAGGACCCAGAGATGATGAGTATATGTTGAGCTTCTTTCAGGAAAGGCACCTACCTTCAGGATTTTGGAAGAAGGACCCGGATATGGTGAGTATTCATAGAACTTCCTACAGGAAAGACCTTCAGGATTTTGTACGCAGGACCCAGAGATGGTGAGTATTCATAGAACTTCCTCCAAAAAAGGCACCTACCTTCAGGATTTTGGAAGAAGGACCCAGAGATGGTGAGTATGTGTTGAGCTTCTTCAGGAAAGGCACCTACCTTCAGGATTTTGGAAGAAGGACCTGGAGATGGTGAGTATTCATGAGCTTCTCCAGGAAATGCACCTACCTTCAGGATTTTGTACGCAGGACCCAGAGATGGTGAGTATGTGTTGAGCTTCTTTCAGGAAAGGAACCTACCTTCTGGATTTTGGAAGAAGGACCCGGATTTGGTGAGTATTCATAGAACTTCCTATAGGAAAGGCACCTACCTTCAGGATTTTGGAAGGAGGACCCAGGATATGGTGAGTATTCAGAACTTCCTCAGGAAAGGCACATATCTTCAGGATTTGGGAAGAAGGATCCAGAGATGGTGAGTATGCGTTGAGCTCCCTCAAGGAGAGGCACCTACCTTCAGGATTTTGGAAGAAGGACCCAGAGATGGTGAGTATGTGTTGAGCTTCTTTCAGGAAAGGCACCTACCTTCTGGATTTTGGAAGAAGGACCCGGATATGGTGAGTATTCATAGAACTTCCTACAGGAAAGGCACCTACCTTCAGGATTTTGGAAGAAGGACCCGGATATGGTGAGTATTCATAGAACTTCCTACAGGAAAGGCACCTACCTTCAGGATTTTGGAAGAAGGACCCGGATATGGTGAGTATTCATAGAACTTCCTACAGGAAAGGCACCTACCTTCAGGATTTTGGAAGAAGGACCCAGAGATGGTGAGTATGTGGTGAGCTTCTTTCAGGAAAGGCACCTACCTTCTGGATTTTGGAAGAAGGACCCGGATATGGTGAGTATTCATAGAACTTCCTACAGGAAAGGCACCTACCTTCAGGATTTTGGAAGAAGGACCCGGATATGGTGAGTATTCATAGAACTTACTACAGCAAAGGCACCTACCTTCAGGATTTTGGACGCAGGACCCAGAGATGGTGAGTATTCATTGAGCTTCCTTTGGGAAAGGCACCTACCTTCAGGATTTTGGAAGAAGGACCCGGATATGGTGAGTATTCATAGAACTTCCTACAGGAAAGGCACCTACCTTGAGGATTTTGGAAGAAGGACCCGGATATGGTGAGTATTCATAGAACTTCCTACAGCAAAGGCACCTACCTTCAGGATTTTGGAAGAAGGACCCAGAGATGATGAGTATGTGTTGAGCTTCTTTCAGGAAAGGCACCTACCTTCTGGATTTTGGAAGAAGGACCCGGATATGGTGAGTATTCATAGAACTTCCTACAGGAAAGGCACCTACCTTCTGGATTTTGGAAGAAGGACCCGGATATGGTGAGTATTCATAGAACTTCCTACAGGAAAGGCACCTACCTTCAGGATTTTGAAGAAGGACCCGGATATGGTGAGTATTCATAGAACTTCCTACAGGAAAGGCACCTACCTTCAGGATTTTGGAAGCAGGACCCAGAGATGGTGAGTATGTGTTGAGCTTCATCCAGGAAAGGAATCTACCTTCAGGATTTTGGAAACAGGACCCAGAGATGATGAGTATTCAGAGCTTCCTACAGGAAAGGCACCTACCTTCTGGATTTTGGAAGAAGGACCAGATATCGTGAGTATTCCTAGAGCTCCCTCAAGGAGAGGCACCTACCTTCAGGATTTTGGAAGAAGGTCCCGTATATGGTGAGTATTCATAGAACTTCCTACAGGAAAGTCATCTACCTTCAGGATTTTGGAAGAAGGATCGAGAGATGGTGAGTATGCGTTGAGCTTCCTCCAGGAAAGCAACCTATCTTTATAATTGTGAAAGCAGGACATGGAGATGGTGAATATTCATAGAACTTCCTCCAGGAAAGGCACCTACCTTCAGGATTTTGGACGCAGGACCAGAGATGGTGAGTATGTGTTGAGCTTCTTCAGGAAAGGCACCTACCTTCAGGATTTTGGAAGAAGGACCCAGAGATGGTGAGTATTGTTGAGCTCCCTCAAGGAGAGGCACCTACCTTCAGGATTTTGGAAGAAGGATCCAAAGATGGTGAGTATGCATTGAGCTTCCTTCAGGAAATGCACCTACCTTCAGGATTTTGGAAGAAGGATCCAAAGATGGTGAGTATGCATTGAGCTTCCTTCAGGAAAGGCACCTACCTTCAGGATTTTGGAAGGAGGACCTGGAGAGGGTGAGTATTCGTTGAGCTTCATCCAGGAATGGTACCTACCTTAAGGATTTTGGAAGCAGGACCTAGAGATGGTGAGTATGTGTTGAGCTTCTTTCAGGAAAGGCACCTACCTTCAGGACTTTGAAGAAGGACCCGGATATGGTGAGTATTCATAGAACTTCCTACAGGAAAGGCACCTACCTTCAGGATTTTGGAAGAAGGACCTAGAGATGGTGAGTATGTGTTGAGCTTCTTTCAGGAAAGGCACCTTCTTTCAGGATTTTGGAAGGAGGACCTGGAGAGGGTGAGTTTCCGTTGAGCTTCATCCAGGAAAGGCACCTACCTTCAGGATTTTGGAAGCAGGACCCAGAGATGATGAGTATGTGTTGAGCTTCCTTCTGGAAAGGCACCTACCTTCTGGATTTTGGAAGAAGGACCCGGATATGGTGAGTATTCATAGAACTTCCTAGAGGAAAGGCACCTACCTTCAGGATTTTCGAAGAAGGACCCAGAGATGGTGAGTATGCATTGAGCTTCCTTTGGGAAAGGCACCTACCTTCAGGATTTTGGAAGAAGGACCGGATATGGTGAGTATTCATAGAACTTCCTACAGGAAATGTACCTACGTACAGGATTTTGGAAGAAGGACCAGAGATGGTGAGTATGTGTTGAGCTTCTTCAGGAAAGGCACCTACCTTCAGGATTTTGGAAAAAGGACCCGGATATGGTGAGTATTCATTGAGCTTCCAGGAAAGGCACCTACCTTCAGGATTTTGGAAGAAGGACCCAGAGATGGTGAGTATGTGTTGAGCTTCTTTCAGGAAAGGCACCTACCTTCAGGATTTTGGAAGAAGGACCCGGATATGGTGAGTATTCATAGAACTTCCTACAGGAAAGGCACCTACCTTCAGGATTTTGGAAGAAGGACCTAGAGATGGTGAGTATGTGTTGAGCTTCTTTCAGGAAAGGCACCTACCTTCTGGATTTTGGAAGCAGGACCTAGAGATGGTGAGTATTCCTACAGATTCCTCCAGGAAAGGCACCTACCTTCAGGATTTTGGAAGCAGGACCTAGAGATGGTGAGTATTCATAGAACTTCCTACAGGAAAGGCACCTACCTTCAGAATTTTGGAAGAAGGACCCAGGATATGGTGAGTATTCATAGCTTCCTCAGGAAAGGCACCTACCTTTAGGATTTTGGAAGAAGGACCCAGAGATGGTGAGTATTCGTTTAGCTTCTCAGGAAAGGCACCTACCTTCTGGATTTTGGAAGAAGGACCCGGATATGGTGAGTATTCATAGAACTTCCTACAGGAAAGGCACCTACCTTCAGGATTTTGGAAGAAGGACCCGGATATGGTGAGTATTCATAGAACTTACTACAGCAAAGGCACCTACCTTCAGGATTTTGGACGCAGGACCCAGAGATGGTGAGTATTCATTGAGCTTCCTTTGGGAAAGGCACCTACCTTCAGGATTTTGGAAGAAGGACCCGGATATGGTGTGAGTTCAAAGAGCTTTCTCCAGGAAAGGCACCTACCGTCAGGAGTTGGGAAGGAGGACCCAGGGATCGTGAGTATTCCTAGAGCTCCCTCAAGGAGAGGCACCTACCTTCAGGATTTTGGAAGAAGGATCCAGAGATGGTGAGTATTCATAGAACTTTTTACGGGAAAGGCACCTACCTTCAGGATTTTGGAAGGAGGACCTGGAGAGGGTGAGTATTCGTTGAGCTTCATCCAGGAATGGAACCTACCTTAAGGATTTTGGAAGCAGGACCCAGAGATGATGAGTATGTGTTGAGCTTCATCCAGGAATGGAACCTACCTTAAGGATTTTGGAAGCAGGACCCAGAGATGATGAGTATGTGTTGAGCTTCTTTCAGGAAAGGCACCTACCTTCTGGATTTTGGAAGAAGGACCCGGATATGGTGAGTATTCATAGAACTTCCTACAGGAAAGGCACCTACCTTCAGGATTTTGGAAGAAGGACCCGGATATGGTGAGTATTCATAGAACTTCCTACAGGAAAGGCACCTACCTTCAGGATTTTGAAGAAGGACCCAGAGATGGTGAGTATGTGTAGAGCTTCCTTCAGGAAAGGCACCTACCTTCAGGATTTTGGAAGGAGGACCTGGAGAGGGTGAGTATTCCCAGAGCCTCCTCCAGGAAAGGCACCTACCTTAAGGATTTTGGAAGCAGGACCCAGAGATGATGAGTATGTGTTGAGCTTCTTTCAGGAAAGGCACCTACATTCTGGATTTTGGAAGAAGGACCCGGATATGGTTAGTATTCATAGAACTTCCTACAGGAAAGGCACCTACCTTCAGGATTTTGGAAGAAGGACCCAGATATGATGAGTATTCATAGAACTTCCTACAGGAAAAGCACCTACCTTCAGGATTTTGGAAGAAGGTCCCGGATATGGTGAGTATTCATAGAACTTCCTACAGGAAAGGCACCTACCTTTAGGATTTTGGACGCAGGACCCAGAGATGGTGAGTATGTGTTGAGCTTCCTTCAGGAAAGGCACCTACCTTCAGGATTTTGGAAGGAGGACCGGATATGGTGAGTATTCAAAGAACTTCCTTCAGGAAAGGCACCTACCTTCAGGACTTTGAAGAAGGACGCGGATATGGTGAGTATTCATAGAACTTCCTACAGGAAAGGCACCTACCTTCAGGATTTTGGAAGAAGGACCCGGATATGGTGAGTATTCATAGAACTTCCTACAGGAAAGGCACCTACCTTCAGGATTTTGGAAGAAGGACCTAGAGATGGTGAGTATGTGTTGAGCTTCTTTCAGGAAAGGCACCTACCTTCTGGATTTTGGAAGAAGGACCCGGATATGGTGAGTATTCATAGAACTTCCTACAGGAAAGGCACCTACCTTCAGGATTTTGGAAGAAGGACCCGGATATGGTGAGTATTCATAGAACTTCCTACAGGAAAGGCACCTACCTTCAGGATTTTGGAAGAAGGACCCAGAGATGGTGAGTATGTGTTGAGCTTCTTTCAGGAAAGGCACCTACCTTCAGGATTTTGGAAGAAGGACCCGGATATGGTGAGTATTCATAGAACTTCCTACAGGAAAGGCACCTACCTTGAGGATTTTGGAAGAAGGACCCGGATATGGTGAGTATTCATAGAACTTCCTACAGCAAAGGCACCTACCTTCAGGATTTTGGAAGAAGGACCCAGAGATGATGAGTATGTGTTGAGCTTCTTTCAGGAAAGGCACCTACCTTCTGGATTTTGGAAGAAGGACCCGGATATGGTGAGTATTCATAGAACTTCCTACAGGAAAGGAACCTACCTTCTGGATTTTGGAAGAAGGACCCGGATATGGTGAGTATTCATAGAACTTCCTACAGGAAAGGCACCTACCTTCAGGATTTTGGAAGAAGGACCCGGATATGGTGAGTATTCATAGAACTTCCTACAGGAAAGGCACCTACCTTCAGGATTTTGGAAGAAGGACCTAGAGATGGTGAGTATGTGTTGAGCTTCTTTCAGGAAAGGCACCTACCTTCTGGATTTTGGAAGCAGGACCCGGATATGGTGAGTATTCATAGAATTTCCTACAGGAAAGGCACATACCTTCTGTATTTTGGAAGAAGGTCCCAGATATGGTGAGTATTCATAGAACTTCCTACAGGAAAGGCACCTACCTTGAGGATTTTGGAAGAAGGACCCGGATATGGTGAGTATTCATAGAACTTCCTACAGCAAAGGCACCTACCTTCAGGATTTTGGAAGAAGGACCCAGAGATGGTGAGTATGTGTTGAGCTTCTTTCAGGAAAGGCACCTACCTTCAGGATTTTGGAAGAAGGACCCGGATATGGTGAGTATTCATAGAACTTCCTACAGGAAAGGCACCTACCTTCAGTATTTTGGAAGAAGGTCCCGGATATGGTGAGTATTCATAGAACTTCCTACAGGAAAGGAACCTACCTTCTGGATTTTGGAAGAAGGACCCGGATATGGTGAGTATTCATAGAACTTCCTACAGGAAAGGCACCTACCTTCAGGATTTTGGAAGAAGGACCCGGATATGGTGAGTATTCATAGAACTTCCTACAGGAAAGGCACCTACCTTCAGGATTTTGGAAGAAGGACCCGGATATGGTGAGTATTCATAGAACTTCCTACAGGAAAGGCACCTACCTTCAGGATTTTGGAAGAAGGACCCAGAGATGGTGAGTATGTGGTGAGCTTCTTTCAGGAAAGGCACCTACCTTCTGGATTTTGGAAGAAGGACCCGGATATGGTGAGTATTCATAGAACTTCCTACAGGAAAGGCACCTACCTTCAGGATTTTGGAAGAAGGTCCCGGATATGGTGAGTATTCATAGAACTTACTACAGCAAAGGCACCTACCTTCAGGATTTTGGACACAGGACCCAGAGATGGTGAGTATTCATTGAGCTTCCTTTGGGAAAGGCACCTACCTTCAGGATTTTGGAAGAAGGACCCGGATATGGTGAGTATTCATAGAACTTCCTACAGGAAAGGCACCTACCTTCAGGATTTTGGAAGAAGGACCCAGAGATGGTGAGTATGTGTTGAGCTTCTTTCAGGAAAGGCACCTACCTTCAGGATTTTGGAAGAAGGACCTGGGAATGGTGAGTATTTCCAGAGCTTCCTCCATTAAAGGAACATATCTTCAGGAGTTGGGAAGGAGGACCCAGGGATCGTGAGTATTCCTAGAGCTCCCTCAAGGAGAGGCACCTACCTTCAGGATTTTGGAAGAAGGATCCAGAGATGGTGAGTATTCATAGAACTTTTTACGGGAAAGGCACCTACCTTCAGGATTTTGGAAAGAGGACTTGGAGAGGGTGAGTATTTGTTGAGCTTCATCCAGGAATGGCACCTACCATCAGGATTTTGGAAGCAGGACTCAGAGATGATGAGTATGTGTTGAGTTTCTTTCAGGAAAGGCACCTACCTACTGGGTTTTGGAAGAAGGTCCCGGATATGGTGAGTATTCATAGAACTTCCTACAGGAAAGGCACCTACCTTCAGGATTTTGAAGAAGGACCCAGAGATGGTGAGTATGTGTAGAGCTTCCTTCAGGAAAGGCACCTACCTTCAGGATTTTGGAAGGAGGACCTGGAGAGGGTGAGTATTCGTTGAGCTTCATCCAGGAATGGAACCTACCTTAAGGATTTTGGAAGCAGGACCCAGAGATGATGAGTATGTGTTGAGCTTCTTTCAGGAAAGGCACCTACCTTCTGGATTTTGGAAGAAGGACCCGGATATGGTGAGTATTCATAGAACTTCCTACAGGAAAGGAACCTACCTTCTGGATTTTGGAAGAAGGACCCGGATATGGTGAGTATTCATAGAACTTCCTACAGGAAAGGCACCTACCTTCAGGATTTTGGAAGAAGGACCCGGATATGGTGAGTATTCATAGAACTTCCTACAGGAAAGGCACCTACCTTCAGGATTTTGGAAGAAGGACCTAGAGATGGTGAGTATTCATAGAACTTCCTACAGGAAAGGCACCTACCTTCTGGATTTTGGAAGCAGGACCCGGATATGGTGAGTATTCATAGAATTTCCTACAGGAAAGGCACCTACCTTCAGGATTTTGGAAGAAGGATCCAAAGATGGTGAGTATGCATTGAGCTTCCTTCAGGAAATGCACCTACCTTCAGGATTTTGGACGCAGGACCCAGAGATGGTGAGTATTCATAGAACTTCCTACAGGAAAGCACCTACCTTCAGGATTTTGGACGCAGGACCCAGAGATGGTGAGTATGTGTTGAGCTTCCTTCAGGAAAGGCACCTACCTTCTGGATTTTGGAAGAAGGACCCGGATATGGTGAGTATTCATAGAACTTCCTACAGGAAAGGCACCTACCTTCAGTATTTTGGAAGAAGGTCCCGGATAAGGTGAGTATTCATAGAACTTCCTACAGGAAAGGCACCTACCTTCAGAATTTTGGAAGAAGGACCCGGATATGGTGAGTATTCATAGAACTTCCTACAGGAAAGACCTTCAGGATTTTGGAAGAAGGACCCAGAGATGGTGAGTATCTGGTGAGCTTCTTTCAGGAAAGGCACCTACCTTCTGGATTTTGGAAGAAGGACCCGGATATGGTGAGTATTCATAGAACTTCCTACAGGAAAGGCACCTACCTTCAGGATTTTGGAAGAAGGACCCGGATATGGTGAGTATTCATAGAACTTACTACAGCAAAGGCACCTACCTTCAGGATTTTGGACGCAGGACCCAGAGATGGTGAGTATTCATTGAGCTTCCTTTGGGAAAGGCACCTACCTTCAGGATTTTGGAAGAAGGACCTGGGAATGGTGAGTATTTCCAGAGCTTCCTCCATTAAAGGAACATATCTTCAGGAGTTGGGAAGGAGGACCCAGGGATCGTGAGTATTCCTAGAGCTCCCTCAAGGAGAGGCACCTACCTTCAGGATTTTGGAAGAAGGATCCAGAGATGGTGAGTATTCATAGAACTTTTTACGGGAAAGGCACCTACCTTCAGGATTTTGGAAGGAGGACCTGGAGAGGGTGAGTATTCGTTGAGCTTCATCCAGGAATGGAACCTACCTTAAGGATTTTGGAAGCAGGACCCAGAGATGATGAGTATGTGTTGAGCTTCATCCAGGAATGGAACCTACCTTAAGGATTTTGGAAGCAGGACCCAGAGATGATGAGTATGTGTTGAGCTTCTTTCAGGAAAGGCACCTACCTTCTGGATTTTGGAAAAAGGACCCAGATATGGTGAGTATTCATAGAACTTCCTAAAGGAAAGGCACCTACCTTCAGGATTTTGAAGAAGGACCCGGATATGGTGAGTATTCATAGAACTTCCTACAGGAAAGGCACCTACCTTCAGGATTTTGGACGCAGGACCCAGAGATTGTGAGTATGTGTTGAGCTTCCTTCAGGAAAGGCACCTACCTTCAGGATTTTGGAAGGAGGACCTGGAGAGGGTGAGTATTCGTTGAGCTTCATCCAGGAATGGCACCTACCTTAAGGATTTTGGAAGCAGGACCCAGAGATGATGAGTATGTGTTGAGCTTCTTTCAGGAAAGGCACCTACCTTCAGGACTTTGAAGAAGGACCCGGATATGGTGAGTATTCATAGAACTTCCTACAGGAAAGGCACCTACCTTCAGGATTTTGGAAGAAGGACCTAGAGATGGTGAGTATTCATAGAACTTCCTACAGGAAAGGCACCTACCTTCAGGATTTTGGAAGAAGGACCCGGATATGGTGAGTATTCATAGAACTTCCTACAGGAAAGGCACCTACCTTCAGGATTTTGGAAGAAGGACCTAGAGATGGTGAGTATGTGTTGAGCTTCTTTCAGGAAAGGCACCTACCTTCTGGATTTTGGAAGAAGGACCCGGATATGGTGAGTATTCATAGAACTTCCTACAGGAAAGGCACCTACCTTCAGGATTTTGGAAGCAGGACCTGGGAATGGTGAGTATTCATAGAACTTCCTACAGGGAAGGCACCTACCTTCAGGATTTTGGAAGAAGGTCCCGGATATGGTGAGTATTCATAGAACTTCCTACAGCAAAGGCACCTACCTTCAGGATTTTGGAAGAAGGACCCAGAGATGGTGAGTATGTGGTGAGCTTCTTTCAGGAAAGGCACCTACCTTCTGGATTTTGGAAGAAGGACCCGGATATGGTGAGTATTCATAGAACTTCCTACAGGAAAGGCACCTACCTTCAGGATTTTGGAAGAAGGACCCGGATATGGTGAGTATTCATAGAACTTCCTACAGGAAAGGCACCTACCTTCAGGATTTTGGACACAGGACCCAGAGATGGTGAGTATTCATTGAGCTTCCTTTGGGAAAGGCACCTACCTTCAGGATTTTGGAAGAAGGACCCGGATATGGTGAGTATTCATAGAACTTCCTACAGGAAAGGCACCTACCTTCAGGATTTTGGAAGAAGGACCCGGATATGGTGAGTATTCATAGAACTTCCTACAGGAAAGGCACCTACCTTCAGGATTTTGGACGCAGGACCCAGAGATGGTGAGTATATGTTGAGCTTCCTTCAGGAAAGGCACCTACCTTCAGGATTTTGGAAGAAGGACCTGGGAATGGTGAGTATTTCCAGAGCTTCCTCCAGGAAAGGAACATATCTTCAGGATTTGGGAAGGAGGACCCAGGGATCGTGAGTATTCCTAGAGCTCCCTCAAGGAGAGGCACCTACCTTCAGGATTTTGGAAGCAGGACCCAGAGATGGTGAGTATGTGTTGAGCTTCTTTCAGGAAAGGCACCTACCTTCTGGATTTTGGAAGAAGGACCCGGATATGGTGAGTATTCATAGAACTTCCTACAGGAAAGGCACCTACCTTCTGGATTTTGGAAGAAGGACCCGGATATGGTGAGTATTCATAGAACTTCCTACAGGAAAGGCACCTACCTTCAGGATTTTGGAAGAAGGACCTGGGAATGGTGAGTATTTCCAGAGCTTCCTCCAGGAAAGGAACATATCTTCAGGATTTGGGAAGGAGGACCCAGGGATCGTGAGTATTCCTAGAGCTCCCTCAAGGAGAGGCACCTACCTTCAGGATTTTGGAAGCAGGACCCAGAGATGGTGAGTATTTATCAAGATTCCTCCAGGAAAGAAATCTACCTTTAGGATTTTGGAAGAAGGACCTGGATATGGTGAGTATTCATAGAACGTCCTACAGGAAAGGCACCTACCTTCAGGATTTTGGAAGCAGGACCCAGAGATGGTGAGTATGTGTTGAGCTTCTTTCAGGAAAGGCACCTACCTTCTGGATTTTGGAAGCAGGACCCGGATATGGTGAGTATTCATAGAATTTCCTACAGGAAAGGCACATACCTTCTGTATTTTGGAAGAAGGTCCCAGATATGGTGAGTATTCATAGAACTTCCTACAGGAAAGGCACCTACCTTGAGGATTTTGGAAGAAGGACCCGGATATGGTGAGTATTTATAGAACTTCCTACAGCAAAGGCACCTACCTTCAGGATTTTGGAAGAAGGACCCAGAGATGGTGAGTATGTGTTGAGCTTCTTTCAGGAAAAGCACCTACCTTCTGGATTTTGGAAGAAGGACCCGGATATGGTGAGTATTCATAGAACTTCCTACAGGAAAGGCACCTACCTTCAGTATTTTGGAAGAAGGTCCCGGATATGGTGAGTATTCATAGAACTTCCTACAGGAAAGGCACCTACCTTCAGGATTTTGGAAGAAGGACCCGGATATGGTGAGTATTCATAGAACTTCCTACAGGAAAGACCTTCAGGATTTTGGAAGAAGGACCCAGAGATGGTGAGTATGTGGTGAGCTTCTTTCAGGAAAGGCACCTACCTTCTGGATTTTGGAAGAAGGACCCGGATATGGTGAGTATTCATAGAACTTCCTACAGGAAAGGCACCTACCTTCAGGATTTTGGAAGAAGGACCCGGATATGGTGAGTATTCATAGAACTTACTACAGCAAAGGCACCTACCTTCAGGATTTTGGACGCAGGACCCAGAGATGGTGAGTATTCATTGAGCTTCCTTTGGGAAAGGCACCTACCTTCAGGATTTTGGAAGAAGGACCCGGATATGGTGAGTATTCATAGAACTTCCTACAGGAAAGGCACCTACCTTGAGGATTTTGGAAGAAGGACCCGGATATGGTGAGTATTCATAGAACTTCCTACAGCAAAGGCACCTACCTTCAGGATTTTGGAAGAAGGACCCAGAGATGGTGAGTATGTATTGAGCTTCTTTCAGGAAAGGCACCTACCTTCAGGATTTTGGAAGAAGGACCTGGGAATGGTGAGTATTTCCAGAGCTTCCTCCATTAAAGGAACATATCTTCAGGAGTTGGGAAGGAGGACCCAGGGATCGTGAGTATTCCTAGAGCTCCCTCAAGGAGAGGCACCTACCTTCAGGATTTTGGAAGCAGGACCCAGAGATGGTGAGTATGTGTTGAGCTTCTTTCAGGAAAGGCACCTACCTTCTGGATTTTGGAAGAAGGACCCGGATATGGTGAGTATTCATAGAACTTCCTACAGGAAAGGCACCTACCTTCTGGATTTTGGAAGAAGGACCCAGATATGGTGAGTATTCATAGAACTTCCTACAGGAAAGGCACCTACCTTCAGGATTTTGGAAGAAGGACCTGGGAATGGTGAGTATTTCCAGAGCTTCCTCCATTAAAGGAACATATCTTCAGGATTTGGGAAGGAGGACCCAGGGATCGTGAGTATTCCTAGAGCTCCCTCAAGGAGAGGCACCTACCTTCAGGATTTTGGAAGAAGGATCCAGAGATGGTGAGTATTCATAGAACTTCCTCCAGGAAAGAAATCTACCTTTAGGATTTTGGAAGAAGGACCTGGATATGGTGAGTATTCATAGAACGTCCTACAGGAAAGGCACCTACCTTCAGGATTTTGGAAGCAGGACCCAGAGATGGTGAGTATGCATTGAGCTTCTTTCAGGAAAGTCACCTACCTTCAGGTTTTTGGAAGAAGGACCCGGATATGGTGCGTATTCAAAGAGCTTCCTCCAGGAAAGGCACCTTCCTTCAGGATTTTGGATGCAGGACCTGGGAATGGTGAGTATTCCCAGAGTTCCCTCCAGGAAAGGAACATATCTTCAGGATTTTGGAAGGAGGACCCAGGGATCGTGAATATTCCTAGAGCTCCCTCAAGGAGAGGCACCTACCTTCAGGATTTTGGAAGAAGGATCGAGAGATGGTGAGTATGCGTTGAGCTTCCTTCAGGAAAGGCACCTACCTTCAGGATTTTGGAAGAAGGTTCCGGATATGGTGAGTATTCATAGAACTTCCTCCAGCAAAGGCACCTACCTTCAGGATTTTGGAAGCAGGACCTGGAGAGGGTGAGTATTCGTAGAGCTTCATCCAGGAATGGCACCTACCTTCAGGATTTTGGAAGTAGGACCCGTAGTAGGTGAGTATTCGTAGAGCTTCCACCAGGAGAGGTACCTACCTTCAGCATTTTGGAGTCAGGACCCGGAGATGGTGAGTATTTTTTGAACTTTTTGCAGGAAAAGCACCTTCTTTCAGGATTTTGGAAGCAGGACCCGGAGCGGGTGTGTATTCATAGAGCTTCCTCCAGGAAAGACACCTACCTTTATTATTTTGGAAGCAGGATCCTGTGATGGTGAGATTTCGTTGAACTTCCTCCACGAAATGCACCTACCTTTAGGATTTTGGAATCATGACCCGGAGACCGTGAGTATTTATAGTTCTTCCACCAGGAAAGGAAACCCATGGGATCTTGTATAGTGTGAGGCACTTGGCACTATGTCTCAGTGCCTAGGTCAAGAGTGCCTAGGTCAATGAGAGCAGAGGCACTATTGCGCATACACTCGAGCCATATTGGCAGAGAGGCATGGTATAGACAAGACTGTGACACGCTTTACCGGCCCAATTTGCAGGGCAAAATAAAGGACTTTTTAGCAATTATTCCACCTACAATGAAGGTGCAAATTCGGAACCAAGAGAAACCATGATGTCACACAAGATACCATCACGTCCTTGGCAGATTTGGTAGTATGGATTTGTTCAACTCTGCAGGAAAAGAGTATCTAATATTAGTTGATTATTATTCTGACTTTTGGGAAATCGAGCCCCTTATGGACTGTTCGGCTGAGACTACCCTTAAGAGATGCAAGACTCAGTTTGCACCTTATGGCCAACCAGATAAAGTGATCTCAGGTAATGGTCCTCAGTTTACGAGTTTACAATTTAGGAAATTTGCCGCTGAATGAGAGTTCAAGCATGTGGCCTCTTCACTGCATCATCCCCAAGTTAATGGCAAAGCTGGATCAGCTGTGAAGATCGCTAAGAATCTATATAGGAAAGCTCACAGTGAAGGTAAAGACCTATGAAAAGCTTTTCTACATTGGAGAAATACCTCATCTGAGGGAATGGACATCGTCCGGCACAGAGACTGATGGCAAGGAGACAAAAGACATCACCACCAGTGGCTGACAAGCTACTTGAGCCCTCGGTGATACAAGGGGTTCCAGAAAAGTTACGGCTGAAGAGACGAACGGTCAAGGCAAGATATGACAACTCAGCTAGAGATTTCCCAGAATTGAAGATTGGGGAACGGATTCAGATGAGACCACTGCCTGGAGATCGAACAGGTTGCTGGAAAATGGGTAGCTGCTTACAACAAGTGGCTCCATGTTCCTATTTAGTGGACATTGAAGGAACTTTGTATCGTCGCAATTGGGTAGATTTGTGTGTAGCTGAGTGGCCAGATTTTACATATCCAATGGACAAGCCAGATGTATCTGGCATTACCACACCGCGCTTACCCATGGACAATGAGGAATGCACAGGGATGGGGCCTCAGACTGATGTTGATGAGAGCTCGGAGCAAGCGGGTACACCCAATAGCAGTTGAGCGCCGGACATTCCAGTAAGCAGTGAGAAGAGCCCAGCGGTTCCAGTGAGGTCCCAGAAGCCCATAGTGCAAAGAGAGCCAATCGGCTCAAGAGGGCCAGTCGTCACTCGTAGCGGCCGATGTTCACGACCACCTGACAGACTCAATTAGTAGAAAGTGTTGATATTGTTCCCTTTTACAATCTGAACCCTTTTACAATGTTTTATATTGTTTTATTAGGGGGCATGGTGGCTCAGTGGCAAAGTCTGTCGATCTTGAGCTTGTCGATCGAAAAGTTGGCAGTTCAGTGGTTCATATCCCTAGCGCCGCATAACAAGGTGAGCTCCCGTTCCTTGTTCCTGCTTCTGCCAGCCTAGCAGTTTGAAAGCAGGTAAAAAATGCAAGTAGAAAAATAGGGACCACCTTTGGTGGGAAGAGAACAGCGTTCCGTGCGCCTTTGGCGTTGAGTCATGCCGGCCACATGACCACGGAGACGTCTTCGGACAGCGCTGGCTCTTCTGCTTTGAAACAGAGATGAGCACCACCCCCTAGAGTCGGGAATGACTAGCACAGATGTGCGAGGGGAACTTTTACCATTTTATTTTATTTTATTATAATATTTTAATAATACACTATCTTATATGTCAGCTTTGGAAGCCATACTAGGTCGAAGGCTTCCATGCACTGCCACAATTCTCCTCTGTGGGAAAAGAGGGGAGGAGGGTGGTAGTACAAGGGATGATTAGACATAACAGCATTCTTCCTGCCGGTCAAGGTCAGGCTGGGTTCGCATCTGGAGAAGGAGTGGCTGGAGTGAGGCTTCGACATGAGACAGTTGAGGATTGGAGCGTGTGACCGGCAGAGGGGTCAGGAGGGTGGAGATATGTACTTTATGTATGTATTTTATGTATTTATTTTGTCACAACAGTATATATAAGCATAAGCATGAAATAACTATATAATATATAAGCATATATATATAAGCATAAGCATGCAATAACTATATTAATTGAATATAACGAAAGAAAACAATAGGACAGGAACGGTAGGCATGTTTGTGCTCTTATGCACGGCCCTTACGGACCTCTTAGGAATGGGGTGAGGTCAACAGTAGAAAGTTTTTGGTTAAAGCTTTGGGGATTTTGAGAAGAGACCACAGAGTCAGGTAGTGTGTTCCAAGCATTAACAACTCTGTTACAGAAGTCATATTTTCTGCAATCAAGAGTGAAGCGATTAACATTAAGTTTAAATCTATTGTTTGCTCTTGTATTGTTGTGATTGAAGCTGAAGTAGTCTTTAACAGGAAGGACATTGCAATAGATCATTCTATGAGTTAAACACATCATTACCTGTAATGATGGCTTATTGTGCATCTTCCTTATGATTAAACTACTTGAAACAGCAACTGGATGACTTTGGGCTTATAACTAGCTGATTGTAACTCGTAGTCTTGCAGTTGGCAAGGAAAGTCCTAGTCATGCAATGCGAATGGCAGTTGTGGTTATGACTTTTGACCTATAAGGAATCGGTGGTGATTTCTCCCTCTTCAATTCACAGGACAGCCGTCTTATTGACTTTTGGGCCAATAAACCAAAAGAGAATAACTTCTATTCCTGCAATAGGTTTTGTGAGTTCTACTTCGGCAACATGCGTGACCTCTGGCTGAGCGACTTGTTGCCTATTCCCAGGAGAGGGTGAGTCCTTTCCCTGCAATATGCAGGACAGGCAGCTGAGCAGATCAACGGTTGAGTTTTGGCCAGATGACTTCCTTTCTGGCAATAGGCATGGTGAGTTCCTGTCCTGCAAGATACACTGAGTGAGCCAATCAGAAGGAGAAGGTGAGTTCAATTCTTACAACTCTCACAACAGTCTGCTTAGTGACTTAGGACCAATAACCAAGAAAGGGTGTCTTCTCCTCCTGCTATAGGCATGGTCAGTTCTTACTCCTGGAATGCTCACAAGAGGCGGCTGTGTCACCTTGGGCCAATCCCCAGGCGATGGTGAGTTCTAGTCCTCCAATAGGCACCAAAGCCTTCCTTCCTTCCTTCCTTCCTTCCTTCCTTCCTTCCTTCCTTCCTTCCTTCCTTCCCTCCCTCCCTCCCTCCCTCCCTCCCTCCCTCCTTGTTTCTTCCTCTGTCTCCTTTCTTCCTCCCCTTGGAGAAGGCCATCTCAGTGACCTTAGCCCAACCATTCTTTCTCAGCCCTAGAAAGGAGGCAATGGCAAACCACTTCTGGAAACCTTACCTGGACATGTTCAGACAGTCTTCGAGAACTGGACCCGACTAAACGGAAGGAAAAAAGAGCAGCGAATGATGAAGATGGAAGGGACCCTCTTCAGCGCATCTCATCCTGGCTGAGACCACAGTGAGGCTGGGCAAAGGCCCCTTCGACCCCCAAGCAGACCAGCGACCCCCATTGCACAATCTGAAGTCAGCGACTGAAGTGGGACCACAGCCATTTCACTGGGCAATTGCTGACTGAGCCACAACCACTTGATATTGCCCCGTATCGTCTGACAAGCTTAGAGTCCCCACAAGCCATGAATACGAACCGAACTAATCCAGGCATTCTGGCTGGGAATTCTGGGAGTTGAACTCCCCACATCTCAAAAATCACCAAGTTGGACATTTGAGACTTCAGAGGTCTGCAGCGAGCTGACTTTCCCCAACAGAATAAACAAAATAAAAAAGGAAGAAACACACCATGAGGATCCAGGAGACCCACTGAAGATACAGTAAACCATGGACTCCTGGCACCGCACCCCATTTCCCAATGACCTGGCACAGAAGAATTCTACCTGGACTCGTCTCAACTGGGTTCATAATTTATTCCTAATATATGTGCCACCACAAATCATGATGTCCAGTTACTTCTGAGCCCCCTTCATTCTGGCTGCCATCCATCCACCCACTGGGCACACCTCGAAGTTTCATGGTGCCCTCTTCTCTATTTGAGCTTTCTCTTGCGTCCTGTGATCCATGCTGAGTCCCCCTGCTCACTGTCAGCAATTTCACAGACGGTGATGCGCAGTTTGTCCAAGCGCCACTTCTTCAGATTCGGGGTGTGTGTGTCCCTCTCCTTCCCTGCCTTGGCCCCCAGGGTGCCCTGCCGGTTGTGCACCTCACTCAGGAAATGCTCCAGTTCCTGCTCCATGGAGGGCAGCTGGTGGACGTATGCCTGGAGGGTGGAGTTGGTGCCTGGTGGGTTGGATCCGAACTCGGACTGGCCAGGACAAGATACACAGGCAATTGGTCCCTGTCTTCTTCTGGAGAGGAAGTCTGGACCTCCTGCACCACTGGAGGAGAATGGGGAGTGACCTATCTTAATTAATTAAGTAAGAACCAGTTGTAATTAATTAGTAGAATAGAATAGAATTTTATTGGCCAAGTGTGATTGGACACACAAGGAATTTGTCTTGGTGCATATGCTCTCAGTGTACATAAAAGAAAAGATACGTTCATCAAGGTACAACATTTACAACACAATTGATGATCAATATATCAATATAAATCATAAGGATTGCCAGCAACAAGTTATAGTCATACAGTCATAAGTGGAAAGAGATTGGTGATGGGAACTATGAAACGATTAATAGTAGTGCAGATTCAGTAAATAGTCTGACAGTGTTGATGGAATTATTTGTTGTCCTTTTTTAATGATGTTTTTGATGTTAGCTGTCCATTTGAGATCTTGCGATATGATAGAACCTAGAAATTTGAAGGTTTCTACTGTTGATACTGTGTTGTCAAGTATTGTGAGAGGTGGAAGTATGGAAGGGTTTTTCCTAAAGTCTACCACCATTTCTACGGTTTTGAGTGTGTTCAGTTCCAGATTGTTTTGGTTGCACCACAAGGCTAGTCGTTCGACCTCTCGTCTATATGCGGATTCGTCATTGTCTCGAATGAGACCAATCACTGTTGTGTCATCTGCGAACTTCAGTAGCTTAACAAATGGATCATTGGAGATGCAGTCATTGGTATACAGAGAGAAGAGAAGTGGGGAGAGCACACAGCCTTGGGGGGCCCCTGTGCTAATTGTACAGGTATTTGATGTGATCTTGCTTAGCTTCACCTGCTGCTTCCTGTTTGTTAGGAAGCTTGTGATCCACTTACAAGTCTGTTCCGGTACCTGTAGCTGGTTTAGCTTAGTTAGAAGAATGTCTGGAATGATGGTATTGAATGCTGAACTAAAGTCTACAAAAAGGACCCTTGCATAGGTCTTTGGAGACTCAAGATGTTGTAGGATGTAGGATGTAGTGCAGAGCCATATTAACAGCATCATCTATTTGCTCGGTATGCAAATTGCAAGGGGTCTAAGAGCGGATTCGTGATGGTTTTCAGGTAGGAAAGCACTAGCCTTTCAAAGGTTTTCATGAGTACAGATGTTAGAGCAACTGGTCTGTAGTCATTCAGTTCCTTGATGGTGGGCTTCTTCGGCACTGGGATGATGGTAGAGCGTTTGAAGCAAGAAGGAACATAGCACATCTCTAGTAGACAATCTAGTAGACAAGCACTTAAATATATGCCAGGAAGGTATGGCAACAGCCAAAAAAGCCAATGGAATCCTAAGCTGCATAAGTAGAGGGATAGAATCAAGATCCCATGAAGTTCCAATAATTTTTCATCTCGCAGAATTCCCCAGCCGGTATGCTTTAATTCACCTTCATTCGTGAGTATGCTTTTAAGATGGATGGACTTCAGGTCCCAGAATTCCACAGTGAACATGCCTTCAAATGGGTGGAGAGATTCTGGGAGTTGAATTTGTACACAAGCTTGAGAAACACTCCGTAGGACAACAACAAGAAGCTGCAATATTGTGACATTAGCCACAAGAGGGCACTGACTACCAGGCTGAGCTACCAACAACCTTCCACTCCAGGTGCTGCTGCTCCAGTTACAGCTGTTCAGCTGCTGCCAAAATCCAGGAAGCAGCAGGAAGATTTAAACTCCCACGATTCCTTTTAAACTGGCCCATTTTGAGAAATGCCGGAATAAAGGAATTAAGGAACTTCCTGATGAAGTTCCTTCTCTTTTCTGTCCCCTTTTTGTGCCCATCTCCTGCGTTGACTGAACCTCTTCAGAGCATTGGATGTGTTGTCCAAAAAGGAAGACAATCTTCCCGTCACCACAAACCTTCGGGATTTATTTTATTTTATTTATTTTATTTTTTTATTGAAAAAGTTTTACAACAACAATTAAATTTTCCCCCTCCCCCCCCTCCCTCCAAAACCCCCCTCCCCGCCCCCGAACTTCCCGGAGCAAACACAAGGTATAGTTCATTAAACAAAACAGTCATACATTAATTTTTTTTTTTTTTTATTGAAAGAGTTTTAAAAAAACAAAAACATTTTTCCCCCTTTTTTCCCCTTCCCTCCCAAAAAAAAACAAAACACCCCTCCTCCCCACCCCCGGCTTCCCGGTCAATCACAAGGTAAAGTTATACATAAACCAAACATAGAATAAAATTTTCCTTCCAATCCAAATAACCACATCCAAAGCTTTTCGCCCCAACCCCTCCCCATTACATAAAATAACTTTCTAATTATTCAAAGGCAATCTGATATTTCTTAATCTGATATCTATTTTGTAGATAATCAATCCATTTTTCCATTCAATTAAATATCTTTCGTATTGTCTTTTAAAAACGCTGAGATTTTAGCCATCTCAGCCAAATTAATAACTTTCAATATCCATTCTTCTATTGTAGGTATCTCTTCTTTCTTCCAGTATTGTCCAATCAACAGTCTTGCTGCTGTTATTAAGTTCAAAATCAATTTAGTCTCAATCCCTGTACAATCCATTATAATTCCCAAAAGGAAAAATTGTGGCAGGAACTTTATCTTCTTCTTCAGTACATTTTGAATAATCCACCAAATTCTTATCCAAAAGACCTTAATTTTCTTGCAGGTCCACCAAATATGAAAATATGTAGCATCATCACAATCACACCTCCAACATTTCGCTTGGATATTAGGATACATACATGATAATTTTTTGGGATCTAAATGCCATCTATAAAACATCTTATAAAATTTTCCTTAAATTCTGTGCTTGTGTAAACTTAACATTTCTAACCCAGATTTTCTCCCATGTTTCCAACATTATTGGTTCCTGAATATTCTGTGCCCATTTTATCATACAATCCTTTACCAAATCCTTTTCCGAATCTATTTCAAGCAACACATTATACAATCTCTTTATATGCTCCTGGGTCTGATTTCTAATTTGCTTTATTAAATTTTCCCTCCTTGCATTATACCAATTTTTGATCTTCTTTCCATCTAGCACTTATTTGCCCATATTGAAACCAAGTATAATTCCTCCTTCTTCATTTAATACCTGTAATGATTTTAATTGCAATCTACCTCCTTCAGCATACAAAAGTTCTTTATATGTAATCATTTCCTGTTTCTGTTCTATATTTATATTCTCTATTGCATGTCTAGGGCTCATATAGGAATCTTGTAATCTAATTTATAGGAATATTTATTCCAGACCAAAGAGCACTTCTCAACACATGATTCTTAAAAGCCCTATCCACTTTTTCCATAAAATAAGTACGCATGCCATCCATATAACAAGTCATAACCTTCTATATTCAAAATTCTTTCCTCTGTTAAGTTAAACCAGTCACTTATTACTGAAAGGGTTACTGCTTCATAATATAGTTTAAAGTTAGGCATTCTTAAACCACCTCTTTCCCGTGAATCCTGTATTATTTTCATTTTAACCCTCGCCTTTTTACCCTGCCATATAAATTTATTAATCCCACTCTGCCAATCTTCCAAATTTTTATCCTTTTTAATTATAGGTATCATCTGGAACAGAAACAAAAATCTAGGTAACACATTCATTTTAATAGCCGCAATCCTTCCCAATAGGGATAACTGAAATTTCTTCCAGCCACTCATATCATTCTGAACTTTTTGCCATAGCAAGTCATAATTACTCTTATAAAGTTTCTTGTTCGATGAGCTAATATAGACCCCTAAATATTTAACATTTTTTACTACCTCAAATCCTGTCATTTCCTCTAGTTTTTGTTTCTGTGGTATAGACATATTTTTAATTATCACTTTTGTTTTATTCTGATTTATTTTAAATCCTGATACCTTTCCATATTTATCAATTACTTCCAACAAAAATCTACTTGAATTTATAGGATTCGTTAACGTAACCACTACATCATCTGCAAAAGCTCTAACTTTGTACTCATATTGTCTAATCTTAATTCCCTCTATTTTCATTAATTCTCGTATTTTATCTAATAATGGTTCCAGAGTCAAAACAAACAATAATGGTGATAAGGGACATCCCTGTCTTGTTCCTTTCGCAATCTTAATAACTTCTGTCAAACTATCATTTACTATAATCTGTGCTGTTTGCTCTCCATAAATCGCTTTAATTATTCTAATAAAACAGTCTCCAAATTGCATTTTCTCTATTAATTTAAATAAGAAATCCCAATGCAATCGATCAAAGGCTTTCTCTGCATCCAAAAAAATAAGTGCCGCTGAAGTATTCTTCTTTTCCAAATATTCCAATATATTAATAATCTGTCTAACATTATTCCTCATCTGCCTCCCTTTTATAAAACCAGATTGATCAGTATGAATTCTTTGTTGTAAAACTAACATTAATCTATTTGCTATTATTTTTACAAAAATCTTATAATCATTAAAAGTGAAATCGGCCTATAGTTACCAGGTTTAGAGCAGTCTTGCTCCTCTTTCGGTATCAGTGAAATAAAAGATGTTTTCCATGACGGGGGTATTCCCACTCCTAATTGTATCTGATTAAATAATTCTTTAAGTGGGCCTAATATTTCATCCTGTGATTTTTTATAATAAGTTGCTGTAAGACCATCTGTACCAGGGGTTTTCCCCATTTTTAATTGTTTAATTGCCTCCACTATTTCTCCAGTAGCTATCGGCCGGTTCAGCTCCTCCCTCTGTTCTAATGTTAGAATATTCACCTTATAATCTTTCAAATAATCATAAATGTCCCTATCCAATATTTTGTCTTTTGCATATAGTGCAGTATAAAATTCTGAGAATGCCTTTTTAATTTTATCCTGTTGGTATATCTCTTTACCTTTATATTCTATTTTTTGTATGACACGTGCTTTCTGTTTCTTCCTTAAATTATATGCCAACCATCTCCCAGGTTTATTTGCATTACAAAAGGTATTATGTTTAGCATATTGTATATTCGTTGCCACCTGGTCTGCCATTAACATATTAAATTGACTCTGTAATATTTTATAGCCTCCTTAAGTTTATGATCTTGTGGGTTTTGAATTAATAACTGTTGCTTCCTTTGAATTTCTTCTTCCAAATATCTACGCTGCCTTTGTTTATTATTCCTTTGCCTGTTGTCCAAGTAAATCAATATCCCTCTAATAAACGCTTTGCTCGCTTCCCACACAGTTCCTATAGGTGTCCCTTTGTACATATTAAAATCAAAAAATTCTTTTAACTGTTTCTTACAATAAGTTACATTATCCTCATATCTAAACAGATTTTCATTCAACCTCCATGTTCTACCACCTTTTTTCCCTTGTAATAATTCCATCCATACTGGGCTATGGTCAGTTAAACACCAGAAATATCTTCGTTTTCTTCACCCTAGAAAGCAAGTCATTAGAAATTAAAATAAAATCAATGCGTGAAAAAGATTGATGCCTATCAGAAAAAAAAGTAAAATCTCTCTCATCTGGATTCTAACTCCATATATCTCTAAACTCAAAGTCTTCCATCATTTCAAAAAGGATTTTGGAAGCAGGACCCAGATATGGTGAGTATGTTGAGCTTCTTTCAGGAAAGGCACATACCTTCTGTATTTTGGAAGAAGGTCCCAGATATGGTGAGTATTCAAAGAACTTCCTACAGGAAAGGCACATACCTTCTGTATTTTGGAAGAAGGACCTGGATATGGTGAGTATTCATAGAACTTCCTACAGCAAAGGCACCTACCTTCAGGATTTTGGAAGCAGGACCCAGATATGGTGAGTATTTGAGCTTCCTTCAGGAAAGGCACCTACCTTCAGGATTTTGAAGAAGGACCTGGGAATGGTGAGTATTCATAGAACTTCCTACAGGAAAGACCTTCAGGATTTTGAAGAAGGACCCAGAGATGATGAGTATGTGTTGAGCTTCATCCAGGAATGGCACCTACCATCAGGATTTTGAAGAAGGACCGGATATGGTGAGTATTTATAGAACTTCCTACAGCAAAGGCACCTACCATCAGGATTTTGAAGAAGGACCAGAGATGGTGAGTATTGTTGAGCTTCATCCAGGAAAGGAACCTACCTTCTGGATTTTGGAAGCAGGACCCGGATATGGTGAGTATTCATAGAACTTCCTACAGGAAAGACCTTCAGGATTTTGAAGAAGGACCAGAGATGGTGAGTATGTTGAGCTTCCTACAGGAAGGCACCTACCTTGAGGATTTTGGAAGAAGGTCCCGGATATGGTGAGTATTGTTGAGCTTCCTCCAGGAAAGGCACCTACCATCAGGATTTTGAAGAAGGACCTGGATATGGTGAGTATGTTGAGCTTCTTCAGGAAAGGCACCTACCTTGAGGATTTTGGAAGCAGGACCCGGATATGGTGAGTATTGTTGAGCTTCCTCCAGGAAAGGCACCTACCTTAAGGATTTTGGAAGAAGGTCCCAGATATGGTGAGTATGTTGAGCTTCCTACAGGAAGGCACCTACCTTCAGGATTTTGAAGAAGGACCTGGATATGGTGAGTATTCAAAGAACTTCCTACAGGAAAGGCACATACCTTCTGTATTTTGGAAGAAGGACCTGGATATGGTGAGTATGTGTTGAGCTTCATCCAGGAATGGCACCTACCATCAGGATTTTGAAGAAGGACCTGGGAATGGTGAGTATTGTTGAGCTTCTTTCAGGAAAGGCACATACCTTCTGTATTTTGGAAGAAGGACCAGAGATGGTGAGTATGTTGAGCTTCTTCAGGAAAGGCACCTACCTTCTGGATTTTGGAAGAAGGTCCCAGATATGGTGAGTATGTTGAGCTTCCTCCAGGAAAGGCACCTACCTTCTGGATTTTGGAAGAAGGACCTGGATATGGTGAGTATGTTGAGCTTCTTTCAGGAAAGGCACCTACCTTGAGGATTTTGGAAGCAGGACCCAGATATGGTGAGTATTGTTGAGCTTCCTCAGGAAAGGCACATA
>NC_080555.1:14158592-14199979 GCF_028640845.1 Ahaetulla prasina
AAGGCCCTTCCCTGGGGCCGCCAGCCGACATTGTTTGGCGGATGGCACCCTGAGAAGTCCCTCTCTATGGGAGCGTACGGGTCGGTGGGAAGCGTGTGGTAACAGCAGGCGGTCCCGTAAGTACCCAGGTCCTAAGCCATGGAGTGATTTAAAGGTCATAACCAACACCTTAAAGTGCACCCGGAAGGCCACAGGCAGCCAGTGCAGTCTGCGCAGGAGCGGTGTTACATGGGAGCTACACGTAGCTCCCTCTATAACCCGCGCAGCTGCATTCTGGACTAACTGAAGCCTCCGAGCGCACTTCAAGGGGAGCCCCATGTAGAGAGCATTACAGTAATTCAAGCGAGAGGTAACGAGCGCATGAGTGACTGTGCATAAGGCATCCCGATCAAGGAAGGGGCGCAACTGCCGAACCAGGCGAACCTGGTGGAAGGCCCTCCTGGAGACGGCCGTCAAATGGTCTTCAAACGACAGCCGATCATCCAGGAGGACACCCAAGTTGCGCACCCTATCCTTTGGGGCCAGTAACTCGCCTCCAACAGCCAGCCGCGGCTGCAGCTGACTGAATCGGGGTGCCAGCATCCACAGCCACTCCGTCTTGGAGGGATTAAGCTTGAGCCTGTTTCTCCCCATCCAGACCCGCAGCTTCCAAACACCGGGACAGCACTTGACAACTTCATTGGGGTGGTCCGGGTGGAAAAGTACAGCTGGGTGTCATCAGCGTACTGCTGGTATCTCACCCGAAACCACTGATGATCTCACCCAACGCGCTTCATGTAGATGTTGAACAGCAGGCGAGAGAATCGACCCTGTGGGACCCCACAAGTGAGGCCCCTCGCGGTCGACCTCTGCCCCCTGTCAACACCGTCTGCGACGGTCGGAGAGATAGGAGGAGAACCACCGATACGGTGCCTCCCACTCCCAATCCCCCAACCGGCGCAGCAAGATACCATGATCGATGGTATCGACGCCGCTGAGAGGTTTAATAGGACCAGGGCAGAGGAATATCCCTGTCCCTGGCCTCCAGAGATCATCCACCAATGCGACCAAAGCTGTCTCTGTGCTGTATCCGGGTCGGAAGCCGGACTGGAACGGGTCTAGATAGACATCTTCATCCAGGTGTTGGGGCAGCTGTCGCGCCACGGCACTCTCTACAACCTTCGCAACAAAGCGAAGGTTGGAGACTGGACGATAATTACCCAAAATAGCTGGGTCCAAAGAGGCTTCTTAAGGAGGGTCTCACCACCGCCTCTTTCAAGGCGGCAGGAAAACCCGTCCAACAAAGAAGCGTTGATAATCCTCTGAGCCAGCCTCGTGTCACCGCCTGAGTGGCCAGTACCAGCCAGGAAGGGCACGGGTCCAGTAAACATGTGCGTGAAGCCTCCCCAACAACCTGTCCACGCCCTCGGAGCCACAGGGTCAAACTCATCCCAAATGTGCTCAACAAGACGTGCCTCCTCTCCTCGCTTGATCATCCCAAATTCGGTCCAGACCGTCCCTCAGCTGAGCGATTTTATCGATAGATAACCACTAAACTCCTCGGCTCCCCTGCAAGGGTCATCCGCACCTCCTGATGTAGGAGAGCGGTCACCCAAAAGGGCGGCCGGGCGGTTATCTGCCGACGCAATGAGGGTGGAGGCGAGAGCGCCACTTCTCATTGCCACTAGGTAGGTCCTAGAATAGGTCCTAACTAGTGTCCGATCAGCTCGAGCGACTGGACCTCCAGGTGCTCTCTAGGCGTCTTCTCCGGCATTTCATCTCCTCAGCCTCGGAGAACCAAGGGCCGGACGAGATCTACGGTCAGAGGTCAGAAAAGCGACACGGTCCAGGGCCGCGCCCGCTCCCAGGCCACGACCAGTTCCTCAGTCGTGCCGTGGGCCAGATCCTCAGGGAATGGCCCAAGCTCCGTCTGGAACCTCTCAGGGTCCATCAGGCGCCTGGGACGGAACCACTGTTCTACGGTGGTGAATGGCGGTTCGGAAGTCTAGGCGAAGGAGAAAATGATCCGACCATGACCTTGGTTCTGTTACTAAATCAGTCTCAGGAGCATATAAAGAGATTGTATAATGTGTTACTCGAAATAGATTCTGAAAGGGACTTGGTAAAGGACTGTATGATAAAGTGGGCACAAAATTTTCAGGAGCCAATATTATTAGAAACTTGGGAAAAAATTTGGGTTAGAAATGTTAAATTCACGCAGGCACAGAATCTGAGGGAAAACTTTTATAAAATGTTTTATAGATGGCATTTAGATCCTAAGAAATTATTGTGTATGTATCCAGATATGCAAGCAAAATATTGGAGATGTAATTGTGATGACGCTATTTTCCATTTGGACTTGTAAGGATATAAAGGCCTTTTGGATAAAAATTTGGTGGATTTTACAAAATGTTTTGAAAAAGAAGATAAAGTTCCTGCCGCAATTTTTTCTCTTGGGAATTATTACGGACTGTACAGTAATTGAGACTAAATTGATTTTAAATCTAATAACAGCAGCAAGATTACTAATAGGACAATACTGGAAGAAAAAAGAAGTACCTACAATAGAAGAATGGATATTGAAAGTTGCCAATTTGGCTGAGATGGCGAAGATATCAGCCTTTTTGAAAGACAATACGCAAGAAAGATACTTAAAGGAATGGAAAAAATGGATTGACTATTGTTAGGTTCTGGAAGTAACGAGGCTGGAGACCAGGGTAGTGACAACAGCTCTTTAATATAGGGTGAACCCAGCAACAGGCTGGGGGAAAAACCTCTCCTTTTATACAGTTCTACTGGAGGCTTTCATTCCAATCAGCAACGTGCTGATTTCCGCCAAATATTTAAAGGTACAAACATGAATACATAACCCTCCTCCCAGAAAACACTTTGCCTCTATTTACATATTTATTTACATGTTATTTTTCGACGTAGTCACGCAAATAACCTGGGCTGCCTCCTAGTTCTTTCTGACCTGCGCGTTCAGTTCTGGTGGTTTTGAGCTGGTCGGAGGGGCTGTTTTCTCCTCCCAGCTCTTTCTCTGAGCCAACGGGCCCGGATTATTGGCCGACTTTTTCTTGGCCATCCGCCTTGATTACTTTTTGAAACTTTCCTGCTGTTTCCTCGGAACCTGATGGCGCGCTGGAACTCTGGGACCTCAGCTAAGTCTTGCGCCCCCGGTCATTGTCAGCTGTGAATTCAAATTGGCATTGGTCATGAACTGTTTCATTTGGTTCGGTTTGGTCAGTTATTCGCTTCTTAACTGATCTATGTGGCGCCCACACTCGGTTGTCTGGTAGCTCTACCACGACGATTTTGGGCGGTTATCTTTATTATTTGTCCTGCAGAACCAACTAGGGCCGCCCCATAGTTTCGGCCCACACCCGGTCGCCATGCTCATTTCCCTTGTCTTTTCTAGTTCCCCCTTGTAACCCTCGGGTGTGTAATGGGGGTTCAAACGGTCAAGTGGGCACCGGAGTTTCCGTCCCATTAGTAATTCGGCTGGGCGTTTCCCGGTGGCCGTGCTTGGGGTTCTGTGTTGACGGCTAGGAAAGTCTATTTTGTTTGCCAGTCACCTGGCTTGAGCCTGACACGCCTCCTTAGCGCCCGGACGGAACGCCTGCAAGGCCATTCGGCAGGGGTGGAAAGGCGCAGAGAGGGCATGTCGGATGCCTTCCTCTGCCAGGTATTCTTCAAACTGGGCTGCCGTGAATTGAGGCTCATTGTCGGACACCAGAGTGTCCGCAACCCGTGAGTTGCGAATAGGTGGTGCAGAGTTGCGATTACTGCTGCCGTAGTGGGATTCATGAGTATGATCTCCAACCATTTGGAAAATGCATCAACAACCACTAGGAACGTTTGGCCGTGGAAAGGGCCAGCAAAATCAATGTGGATTCTTGACCAGGGGCCCTGGGGCTTTTCCCATTCTCTGACTGGGGCCGTTGGGGGTAGAGGTCTGACTCTTGGCAAGCCTGGCATTTCCCTACCTCTCAGCAATCTCTGCGTCCATGAGTGGCCACCACATAGCTTCTAGCTAACCCCTTCATCCTTACGATCCCTGGGTGACCTCGTGGAGGAGGTCCAATACCTTTCCCTTAATTTATCAGGAATTATTACACGATCACCCCATAACAGGCACCCCTTGAGCCGAGAGCTCATCTCGCTTTTAACAAATTTTTTGAACTGCTCGCCGCGCAGCGGCCACCCTCTGTACCCAACCGAGTACAGTCCTTAACACAATGTCCCGTATGATGCCCGAGCCACTTCCTTAGAAGTGACTGGGCCAGAGTCCAACGAGTCAATAAGTAGGAGCCCCGGAGTGGGGTCTTCGACCCCCAGTGGGCATCTCAACGCCTGCATGCCCCACTTTTCCTGGTCGATGCTGCAGCTTGTACGAGGCTAAGAATATAGTCCATCGGGTCAAGCGCGAAGCCACAGGCGCGGTCGCCAGCCAGTATCCTAGTAGCGGTCTGTGGTCAGTCACGATTTCAAAATTCCGCCCAAAGACATACTCGGAATTTTTGACCCTGACAATGGCTAGTGCTTCTTTGTCTAATTGGCTGTAGTTCCTCTCTGGGGAGGACATCGTTCTAGAGTAGAACGCTATAGGGGCTTCTGTGCTTTGGAAGTCTATGGCTGAGCACAGCCCCCACCCCATAAGGAGGCATCGCAAACTACCAATGAGTTGTGATATTGATGAGCAGGCTATCACTTGAGAGCAGGTTCTTTACTGCTTCAAAGCCCTATTTTCTGACTTTCCCAAGACCAAACAGTATTTTTCCTAAGAGCCTATGCGGTTCCAAGAACGGTTGCTTTGTTCTTTAAAAGACCATAGAATTCACCAACCCCAGGAATGCCTGCAGCTCTGCTTTATTTTTGGCGCTGGAGCCTTCTAATTGCCTTGACCTTGCTCTCAGTAGGGTGAATTCCTTCTTGTCTATCCGTAGCCCAAGAAATCGACGGATTCACTATCTGGCATTTGTTTGCCTTGACTTTAATCCGCTGTCCGGAAAATCCCCAAACCTTTCTTAACGCCCAATTCCTCCATGTTTTCCCTGAAATTAGGACATCATCAAAGTAGGGACTACCCCTGGGAGCCCCTGCAGTAGTCGTCCATTAGGTTTTGAACAACCCCTACACTGACCCCAAATTGCAATCGGTGCACTTGAATGCCCCCTGTGATAATCGCTTGGGCACGTGGGCGTCACGGCAGTTGTTGGTAGGCTTGGGCCAAGTCTAACGAAAGACTTGCCCTTGCCCCAAAGAGTGCAATAAGTGTTGCACCACGGAACCGGTGCTTTTCTGTAAGGCTTTGTTAAGCCTTGTAGTCAGCAAATTCTAATTGACCCGTCCGACTTTATGGGTGACGATGCCTCCCACTTTGCGTGATCGACTGGCACCAAAATCCCTGATTTATGAGCTTGTCCAGCTTATCGATTTTTGGTTTTAGGGCAAAAGGGACTCTCCTCGCCTTAAGCCTAATGGGGCTACCTGGGGTCTAAGTTGAAGGAAATAGGGGTCCCCTTGTACTTGCCCAGGCAGTCCTTGAAGACATCTTCGAACTCGTTAAAGAGAATGTCTTTCAGGTTGCAGTCACTTGTAGATGCCAGTCCCATGCCCAGGGCACGAAACCAGTCTAGTCCCAACAGACTGGGCAGAGTTCCTTCGACGATCGTGATGGGCAGGGTCTTCTGTGGCCGTACTGACTCGGACGGAGGTGGTCCTAACAGGGATGCGATTCCCTGGTAGTCGTGGACTGAGCCGTGTTTGCAGGTGGCGCGCGACGGACGGCAGCGACCGCCAAAGTGTCCCAGGACATGATGGTGATCGCTGATCCCGTGTCTACTTCAAGCCGCACCGACTCTATTTTTGGCTTGGTGAAGATCTTCTTCTCCACTTTGGTAGGCGCCCTATGACCACAGTTGTTTGGTTGAATCCTTTTTGTTTGAGCCAATCGCGGTCGCCTTGCCGATTCCGCCTGATTGGCCGATTTGAATTTTCGGGAAGGTTGGGCCGACAAACTTGAGCTAGGTGCCCTTTCTTCCCACACCACCGACATGTCGCGCCTTTAAACTTGCAGCGTTGGCGCTGGTGTTGACCGCAGCTTCCGCATTCGCCTCGGTCCCCTTTGTCGCTTCGGTGCGGCAGACCCTTCCTCTCTCACCGCCGGATTCGGTCTGAACCTCCTCCTGGTGCACCGGAGTTGCCTTCGCGCCGCCTTTGTGGACCGGCTTGCAGTGTCTCTGCCGCTTGGGAGGACATTTCATGTGCTCTGGCTTCGCCCAGAGCGCCAGCCAGGTTGCTCTTTGCTAGCAGCCGCCGCAAACGGATGTCTTTGACCTCGGATGAGTTGCTCGAGGAGCACCTGCCAGGTCACGGTATCCGCAGTCCTTGGACGCTTTAGGGCGCCATGTAGTCACCGGCGGATTCGCCTCCATCTGCCTTCGCCTCCAAACCGCGACGGACGGCGCAGCGGCTGGTTTTAGTAAAGTCTGTAAAGTTGGCCACGACACCGACTGCAACGGCGCTGGCTCTGCCAGGGCTTCCGCGATATCAATGACCTGACCAGTGGCTTAGAAATAAGCCCTTGTTATCTGGAACTCCTGCAGTTCGTTGGCTTTAGAATTTTCAAACGGGTCATATACGCTCCATTTCTTTAGTCAACGGTGCGGGCGGAGTGTAACTGGCCATCTCCGCTTCTGCCCTGAGTTTGCTGGGTTCGGTCATCGTGCTTCAGCTCGGTTCTATTCTTAGCCTCGAGATCCCACCTTCCGCCAATGTTAAGTTCTGAAGTAACGAGGCTGGAGACCAGGTAGTGACAACAGCTCTTTAATATAGGTGAACCCAGCAACAGGCTGGGGAAAACCTCCTTTATACAGTTCTATTGAGGTTTCACCAATCAGCAACGTTGATTTCTCAAATATTTAAACCATGAATACATAACAACTATATTCAAAGTAGATATCAGACTAAGATTATCAGACTGTTTTTGAAAAATTGATGTATTATTTTGATTGTTTTTAAGAGAATTGATGATTTATATAAATTGACTTTTAGCATATGTTTTTTTTTAATTTATACTTGTGCTTTCCAAGTTATTGTGAAAAAAAAGAAATTTCTGTAAAACTTTTTGAATAAAAAAATAATTGGTATGGTAAATAATGTTCATGACTGTAATCCATATGTTTGCACAGAATTCTTTTATTGTTGGTTGTAAACTCAATGAAATTGATTTGATATGCTCAAGAGATTATACATAGAAATCTCAGATTCATCTTTGGTACTTTTTTAAGAAAACAATATGCACAAATTGCTTTATAATTATGCCTGTGCATTTTCTGCTTCATTTGCATAGGTCAAGGAGACAAACTGATCACAGAATATGATTTTTCTCAGAAAAGCTGATGTGCTCTGTCTTATAGAGCAATTCAGCTGCCATTCTGTTTCAAGTTCAGGAGTGCAGGTCACTTGCTCAGATAAAATGCTTAGGAGAGATAAAATTTGTGAAAGACCACAAATCACAGAATGATAAAGGAGAAGCAGCAATCTGGATCAATCAATGTTTTGCTTGAATTGACAAAAATATGTTACTCATTTCTCTGACAATAATTTCCTCTCACATGTGACACATTGTAAGAGGCACCATGAAGGATTCATCCTCTGTTCCTCAATTTGCATACAAACTGATTTCAAGAGGAACATAGAAGGATGATTTAAAGATTTTAGCAGTACTGAACAGAGGATCTTGAATGTTCTGGAGATAGTCAAAGATGTCTTTTTTATATGATTTTTTATATTGTACAAAGCCTGAAATGTGATAATATTAAAAGACATATTTTGATTTCAGCTTCTAATACTCCATTAACAGAAATCTATTATCTTAAAGGAGAGATTAGGAATGTCTATTTAGAAAAAGACAAAGGATCATCCAGGATTTTTTATTTGGTAAAACAATTGCAGTGTATCTGCAAAGTATTTCTTTAGAAAGATGTAATTTCTGAGTCAATGAGATCTCATGGTTTTGAAAGTCTTTAGGAACATAATGTTACATGAATCTTGAAATACATCAAAGAATAGCTCTAGAATTGTTGACATTATTAGAAATTCATATTTATCTTCACTTGAATAGACTCAGAATGATCTGTTTCTCCAGAAGTTCCTGAGGTCCAGAGAGAAGAAAGAGAATTTCAATGTTTCATAAGAGATTAGATATTTGATCAGATCCATAAGTTTTCTGAGCAAGGACAATGTTAAGATAGAAGACACAACTTTGAATTCTCTTTCATGAGTAGCATTAAATGTCATCTATGACATTAAAAGAAGATCTGACCAGAGGCAACATTAAATCAGGCTGATGACCATGAAGGATTTCTAGAATGAGCATCATTTGAAGGACTGGGGTTTTGCTCTTTCTGAGGCTGGTCTTAAACATGTGACATGATCATAGCAATTTCTGTAAGTCACCATGAAAACTTGCTGTACAGAACAATTAAATTTAATCATTTAAATAAACAAATATATTTTTATTTTAATTTTGTCATCCATATTTCAACTTGTCTCTTTTGATCTTTTTTAATGATTAATTTCTTTGAGATTAGTAACTCCTGTCTCAGATTGTCCTCAAGTGTCTTCCATAACAAACAGAAACTCTATTTCAATTTCTGTTACTTTTATTAGAGCTGTCATTGAATATCTGGAAACCCAAATCTGAGAGCTGGTTTAGAGAAAGTTCAGGTCCTGATCATATGTAAAACCAATGAAATCTGAACAGAAGATCTATTCTTTCAGACAGCTGTGGAAAGTTAATTTTGACTTCTAGAAAGGATTATTTTTTTTTTTTTTTTTATTGAAAGAGTTTTAAAAACAAAACATTTTCCCCTTTTTCCCCTCCTCCCAAACAAAACAAAACATCTCCTCCCCACCCCGCTTCCGGTCAATCACAAGGTAAAGTCCAATCCAAATAACCACATCCAAAGCTTTTCGTCTCCCAACCCCCTCCCCATTACATAAAATAACTTTCTAATTATTCAAAGGCAATCTGATATTTCTTAATCTGATATCTGTTTTGTAGATAATCAATCCATTTTTTCCATTCAATTAAATATCTTTCCTGCGTATTGTCTTTAAAACGCTGAGATTTTAGCCATCTCAGCCAAGTTAATAACTTTCAATATCCATTCTTCTATTGTAGGTATCTTCTTTCTTCCAGTATTGTCCAATCAACAGTCTTGCTGCTGTTATTAAGTTCAAAATCAGTTTAGTCTCAATCCCTGTACAATCCATTATAATTCCCAAAAGGAAAAATTGTGCCAGGAACTTTATCTTCTTCAGTACATTTTGAATAATCCACCAAATTCTTATCCAAAAGACCTTAATTTTCTTGCAAGTCCACCAAATATGAAAATATGTAGCATCATCACAATCACACCTCCAACATTTCGCTTGGATATTAGGATACATACATGATAATTTTTGGGATCTAAATGCCATCTATAAAACATCTTATAAAATTTTCCTTAAATTTGTGCTTGTAAACTTAACATTTCTAACCCAAATTTTCTCCCATGTTTCCAACATTATTGGTTCCTGAATATTCTGTGCCCATTTTATCATAACCTTTACCAAATTTTTCGAATCTATTTCAAGCAACACATTATACAATCTCTTTATATGCTCCTGGGTCTGATTTCTAATTTGCTTTATTAAATTTTCCTCCTTTGCATTATACCAATTTTTGATCTTCTTTCCATCTAGCACTTATTTGCCCATATTGAAACCAAGTATAATTCCTCCTTCTTCATTTAATACCTGTAATGATTTTAATTGCAATCTACCTCCTTCAGCATACAAAAGTTCTTTATGTAATCATTTCCTGTTTCTGTTCTATATTTATATTCTCTATTGCATGTCTAGGGCTCCCATATAGGAATCTTATAATCTAATTTATAGGAATATTTATTCCAGACCAAAAGAGCACTTCTCAACACATGATTCTTAAAAGCCCTATCCACTTTTTTCCATAAAATAAGTACGCATGCCATCCATATAACAAGTCATAACCTTCTATATTCAAAATTCTTTCCTCTGTTAAGTTAAACCAGTCACTTATTACTGAGAGGGTTACTGCTTCATAATATAGTTTAAAATTAGGCATTCTTAAACCACCTCTTCCCGTGAATCCTGTATTATTTTCATTTTAACCTCGCTTTTACCTGCCATATAAATTTATTAATCCCACTCTGCCAATCTTCCAAATTTTATCCTTTTAATTATAGGTATCATCTGGAACAGAAACAAAAATCTAGGTAACACATTCATTTTAATAGCAATCCTTCCCAATAGGGATAACTGCAATTTCTTCCAGCCATTCATATCATTCTGAACTTTTGCCATAGCAAGTCATAATTATTCTTATAAAGTTTCTTGTTCGATGAGCTAATATAGACCCCAAATATTTAACCTTTTACTACCTCAAATCCTGTCATTTCCTCTAGTTTTTGTTTCTGTTGTATAGACATATTTTAATTATCACTTTTGTTTTATTCTGATTTATTTTAAATCCTGATACCTTTCCATATTTATCAATTACTTCCAACAAAAATCTACTTGAATTTATAGGATTCATTAACGTAACCACTACATCATCTGCAAAAGCTCTAACTTTGTACTCATATTGTCTAATCTTAATTCCTCTATTTTCATTAATTGATTTTATCTAATAATGGTTCCAGAGTCAAAACAAACAATAATGGTGATAAGGGACATCCCTGTCTTGTTCCTTTCAATCTTAATAACTTCTGTCAAACTACCATTTACTATAATCTGTGCTGTTTGCTCCATAAATCGCTTTAATTATTCTAATAAAACAGTCTCCAAATTGCATTTTCTATTAATTTAAATAAAAATCCCAATGCAATCGATCAAAGGCTTTCTCTGCATCCAAAAAATAAGTGCTTGAAGTATTCTTCTTTCCAAATATTCCAATATATTAATAATCTGTCTAACATTATTCCTCATCTGCCTCCCTTTTATAAAACCAGATTGATCAGTATGAATTCTAAAACTAACATTAATCTATTTGCTATTATTTTTACAAAATCTTATAATCATTATTTAAAAGTGAAATCGGCCTATAGTTACCAGGTTTAGAGCAGTCTTGCTCCTCTGGTATCAGTGAAATAAAAGATGTTTTCCATGACGGGGTATTCACCCTAATTGTATCTGATTAAATAATTCTTTAAGTGGGCCTAATATTTCATCCTGTGTTTTTATAATAAGTTGCTGTAAGACCATCTGTACCAGGGTTTTCCCATTTTTAATTGTTTAATTGCTCCACTATTTCTCCAGTAGCTATCGGTTCAGCTCCCTCTGTTCTAATGTTAGAATATTCACCTTATAATCTTTCAAATAATCATAAATGTCCCTATCAATATTTTGTCTTTTGCATATACAGTATAAAATTCTGAGAATGCCTTTTAATTTTATCCTGTTGATATGTCTCTTTACCTTTATATTCTATTTTTGTATGACACGTGCTTTCTGTTTCTTCCAAATTATATGCCAACCATCTCCCAGGTTTATTTGCATTACAAAAGTATTATGTTTAGTATATTGTATATTCGCACCTGGTCTGCCATTAACATATTAAATTGACTCTGTAATATTTTATAGCCTCTTTAAGTTTATGATCTTGTGGGTTTTGAATTAATAACTGTTTCCTTTGAATTTCTTCTTCCAAATATCACGCTTTGTGTTTATTATTCCTTTGCCTGTCCAAATAAATCAATATCCTCTAATAAACGCTTTGCTCGCTTCCCACACAGTTCCTATAGGTGTCCCTTTGTACATATTAAAATCAAAAATTCTTTTAACTGTTTCTTATAATAAGTTACATTATCCTCATATCTAAACAGATTTTCATTCAACCTCCATGTTCTACCACCTTTTTCCCTTGTAATAATCCATACTGGGCTATGGTCAGTTAAACACCGAAATATCTTCGCTTTTCTTCACCCTAGAAAGCAAGTCATTAGAAATTAAAATAAAATCAATGCGTGAAAAGATTGATGCCTATCAGAAAAAAGTAAAATCTCTCTCATCTGGATTCAGAACCTATATCTCTAAACTCAAAGTCTTCCATCATTTCAAAAAGATTTTGGTAATTTTGCATGTATAGGTATCTTCTTGGAGGAAGTTCTCTTATCCTTCTTGTATCAATTACTCCATTCCAGTCTCCTAATAAAATAAACGAACTATAATCCCAGAGGGTCAACCTCTCATGTAACATTTTGTAAAACTTTTCTTGTTGCTGATTAGGTGCAAATACCTATCAACAAAGTCTTTTGCATCTATCACCAGTTCAATAGCAATAAATCTTCCTTGAATATCTGCCTCAATTAGCTTAGCTGGTATATCCTTCCTGATATATACAACAATTCCATGCTTCTTTTCCAAAGCTGATGCAACAAAATGGTTACCCAATTTTGAATTAATTAAATATTTTTGGTCTGATAATTTTATATGTGTCTCTTGCAAACAAATCACATCATTTTAAATTGTTTCAAGTAGTGAAATATTTTCCTTCTTTTCTGAGCTGAATTCAAGCCATTAACATTCCATGACAAGATTCTATTTGCCATTATTGGCCTCCTGAAGCTTTGAAGCAGACAACGGAAGCTCCTCCTCCGGTATCTTCCGTCAGCTCCTCCCACAGCTTCCATAATGGGATCCTGACTTTACTTTGAGACTGTTGCTCTTCTTACGCTTAAGGGCTCCTCTTGTCACCCTTTGCTCTTGTGGTTCCTCTAATACTGGCAGCAATAAAGGCCTTTCACCACGCCTTCTTGAGTCTCTTGAAGTTTTTCTATCACTTCTATTTCGACTTTCAAAACTGTAGAAAGAAAACTTTGCCTTTAAAACGTGTCAATTCTATATCTCCTTCCTTGATAGAATAGTGTCAGTCCAACTGGCACCTCCCATCTGAATTGAATCTGATGTTTTTAAGTTCTTGTGTAAAAAGCAAATTCTTCCTGTCTCTTAACATCTTTGAAGGAATCTCTTTCAACACCTTCAACTCCTGTTCTCCAATTTTAAAGTTGTCTGATATGAAACTTGCAGAATTTGATTTCTCATAGTCCTTTTCACAAAATAAACCACAATGTCCCGAGGAAGCTTTCTGTCTTGCAATCCAAGAATTAACTCTATATATTTTATCAATTTGGTAAGCTACCTCTTGGGGGTCCGCTTCAATAAATTCAGCCAATGCTTCTGATATAATTTTTCTTAAGTCTTCCACGCTCTTCTTGCATACCACGAATTCTAAGAGCTCCTTCCATAAGTTTATATTGTAATATCACAACCTGATCTTCATTTTGATCCACTTTTTCTGAACACCTTTCATTTCATCTCTTCTAAATGCTTATTTGACTGAGAGATCTGTTGCATTTCCTTCCAATCCTTCAATTTTTACTCAGTCCTTGAACTGCCATAAGAATATCTTCTTATTTTTGCATTAAAATTCTCCATCATCTCTTTTGCCTATCTTCAGAAAGTTTTAATTGTTCTTTCAATATTTCCTCAAGACTTGGTTCAGATCCCTTCTTCCAGAAGGCTTTAAAGGTTTAGCTGCCATTCTGTCTTCAAAAGAATCAGGAATTCAAACTTAATAACTCTCCTTCCTCCTTTCAGTATAAAAAAACTCGCTTGTAACAATCCACAAGTAACGCTTTCATCGTACTAAAAATTTTACTTTCACTTTTAGACGCCATTTTAAAAGTCAATTAATCAAAGACAAAGAAAGGTTTCAAATTTCAAAAGGAGTCGGTACTTGCCGTTGATTCTACATCAAAGTTAACGCTTGTGAAATTCCGCCTGCTTGGAATATCAATCAATTTAATAAGTTCTAGCAGAAGCACATTCCTCCTTTTCCTGATAAAACAGGGGCGTGTTGAAGTTGGAAGGAGTGGAATTCTCATAAATCCAGGAAAATTCGCTCTTAAGAGCAAACCCCTGTCAGACCTGCCACTCTTCCACAATTCTGATAACTCTTTCACCCAGAGATTATGCTAAGCTCAGTGAACAGTGATTTATTTGTTTCACTGACTTTTACAATCTTCTAACACGGAGTGCTCTGTGAGCACCCAGCAGGAGGGTGACGTACTGGAGCCCAATTATTTTGACTACATATCCTCTTCACTCCATACAATCTCCCATTTTACAGTAGAATTTATGGAACAGCTGGTGATGGCCTGCATGTAGCGAATTTCTGTTTACAGATGCCATGGTTAAGCACTGGATTAGATTATCCTCATGGTCCTTTCCAACTCTAATTTTATGCTAAAATCCAGAATTTAGAAACCATATTTCCTGGAATCTAAACCAAGATATAAAATATATATTTTTTAAAAAGTTTATTTAGAGTTTATAGTCTGTGATGTTTCTCACCTACATTATCATTATACATTGGAAAAAAAATCAGAACACTAAACAGTTTGATGAATAACTCAATAAGACCTTGGAATTTTATATCCAGTGATCTAAGTGCAAAGACTGCAACTACATCACAAAAAAGGCTTTACGAGTTATAAACTTAATCTTGTGTAACTTTTTCTCCAGAAAGATTACACTACTAACCAGAGTATATAAAACATTTGCTAGACCAATTCTTGAATACAGCTCACCTGTCTGGAACCCACACCTCATTTCCGGACATTAATACAATTGAGCGTGTCCAGAAATATTTTACAAGAAGAGTTCTCCACTCCTTATAATAATGATGAAGGAAATTCCTCCTAAAATGTTAAGAAAGAGAAAAGAATTTGCCTTTCTGGTGGATGAGCTTAAGAAACAACAGATATATTTTAGATGGGAGGTTCCAGTAGGTTTAACACTGAATTATAAAGGAAGAAAGTATTTTCTCAACACAATTTGTAAAGCACGAGATTTTTATACTAATGTATTAAAGATTGGGAATTCTTTGTTAACAGATGTTAAGTTGAATGGTGAATAGATGGTCGAAATGTGTAAGATAGAAGAAGGAGGAGAATGTTTAACTTTATTATATGATTATGGTTAATTTTGTAAATGATTTATTGTGATATAAATGTAATTTTAGGGTACTAGATATATTAAAGGTATAAAGAATAGGAATATTGTTTAATTTGAGGATAGATAGTAAAATTTAGGAATTTGGATTAAATATTATATTTAAGAGATGGATGTAATGTTAATTAGAATGTAATTGTTATAATAGATATATTTTGGATAAGTTATAGGTAATTTTAACAATGTTATTTGATATAAGTAAGGTAAAGAAGATTTTAATTACTACAATTGATACTTTGGATATTTGTAATATTATTTGTTGTATATATAAATGTTAAAGATGTGAAAAGATGGACTATTGTTTACCAAGATTGGACAAAAAATTAAAGAAACTAAGTTGGAAATATGAACTATTTTGAGACCTGGGAAGAAAGACATTTTAGAAGAACCTTGGTGAATATTGGAAGATGGAACGTTGTTTTGATATTGATTGATGAAGGTTGGATATTAAAACTATGCACTTTATTCAAGAATAAATACTAACTCAATTGAAACTTCTGAGAACTCTAGGAGTGGAATGGTCTGATATATAATGGATGGAAGAAAAGTATCTTCTTTGTCTTTGGAAGGAGGAGGTTTTAAGGAATGACTATGGATTATGATTTGTGCTAGATTTTAATTTTGTTGTTAGTTTTATACCCTGTACTCGGTTCTCAAGTCCTGGGGGTGGGGGAAGGAAGGAGGGGAGGGGCAGAAAATGGATTGATAGTTAATGTACAAAGATGATTGAAGATGTATAATTAATTTAAGATCGGACCTGCCTGGCTACTACTTTAGAATGAAGGAAAGAAGGAGTAGAAGAGAGAAGGAGGAAAGAGAAGAGGAGGAGGAGGAAAGAAGGAAGAGGGAAGAGGGAGAAGAAAGGAGTAGGGAGGAAAGAGAGGATGTAGATAAGAGAGGGGAGGATGGTTATGGAAAGTAGAAGAAGGTAGAGAAGGAGAGTAAAAGGAAAAGGAAGGTGACCGGCAGACCCGATTAATTGTATATGATGGTACATTAAATATGTTATTGGATATGTTATTGATAAGAATGTCAAAATAAAACATTTTTGAAAAAAAAAAAGAGTTCTCCACCTCTGTTTACAGCTATATGCCACCAGACTTGAAATCTTGGGTTTAGAAAATTTAGAACTGACATGACCTGCCTTGACATGACCTGACTTTAACTCATAGAATCATCTGTTACAATGTCATTCTGTTCAACTTAGCAGTTTTGAATGGGGTCCAAGTTCCTCCAGAGTTTCATATCTATTCCAGTAATGATTCAAGCTGGAGTCAAGGAAAGAATCATGTTTTGCACCCAAATTTGTGTCCTGGTTTGAAACTAAAGCTAGAAACATAAGTAAAACAGATAAAACCACAGCTGTTAAGAGAACAATTGATAACCAGCAGTATGCTCTTTGGGACATGTCGATGGTTGGTTTCAACAAGAAGTGAAGAGAGTCAGAAACTTGCTAAATATTCAAGGACAGCCTCTTTGGTTGAGAGACATCACATTGCAAAATTGTGAGCCCTCTTACTATGCATGTTTAGTTAATTTTACAATCATTTTCCAGGTCAAAGCCTTTTCTACTCTTTACTGCAAATCAAATTTCCTGTCAAGAATTAAGGCAGCGTTCTTGGACCAACTCTTCATACTATACATAAATGATCTCAGACCTTATTCAACTTATTGTGTTCTCACACGATGTCAAACTATTTAACACCAATAATACAACTACCTTCAGAAAGACCTTGACTTTGTATCTGAATAAACTTCAACTCAAATCTCAACCAGCAAATGCTCAGTCTTACATATTGGAAGAATAAACACTAAGTACAAGCTTGATGGATATTAAAGATGAACCCTGTTAAAGACTGGAGTTTCATCCAATGATCCACAAAGCCCACTGCAAAACATTGCAAAAAAAGGCTTTAAGAGTTTAAACAGTAGGCGTTGAGGTTCTTCCCAGTTGCAAGAACCGTATAAACCTTTTGAGTAGTTCGAGAACTAGTAAAAATTCTGCATTATTGTTGCCTAACTCCCAGCTGATCGGCAGAAGGAAAAAATCAAGACTCACTTATCGAAGAAGAGAAAACAACAAGAAGACAGTCCTTTTTGAGGCTCAGCCAGGAGATCGCTTGGCAAAGAAGAATCAATGCTGTCTTTTAAATTGACAGAGCTTAGAACTTTCTGGGTCAGCTGAACAACAAATTGGATAAGAGGAGGAATGTTCAGTGTTTTTGAAGTTTTGAGGTGTGAAAACATGGGCTTTGTGTTTCTAAAAAGGTTTGGGATTTCAATTCCTGTCTTGAATGAGTTTTCTGCCTGCTTGTAAATGGAGCCGAACTTCCAGCTTCCACTTTCTATGATCTCTACAAAGTTTCCTTTATGCAGCTGGCAGGAATGTGGAATTCCAGGCAGGTTCCATCACAGCTGCAAAATTGTGCAACCCTCTTCTTACTGTGCTTGCAATTTGTTTTGTGCAATTCATTTATTTGTTCAGTTAATATAGAGTAATGTTATTCTTATATTCTGCAGTTTACAGAATTAGACCATAAACAATAGCTTGAAGATGCCAAGTTCATTGTCAAAGTTCTCACTGATGAACCCAACCAAGCCAGCAAGTCGAGATGATCAGATCTCTTCATAACTTTATTGAGTATTGCATGTAGAAGAGATAAAGTGTACTAAGATCCTGCTAACCTAGCAGTTCAAAAGCATGCAAATGAGTAGATAAACAGGTAATCTTGCTTTGTTGCAAGAGCCACAGTAGAATGCAGCATTAGGTTCCTTTGCTGACTGCCGCTGCCAGCAGTTTGGCAGTTCGAATCACCAGGCTCAAGGTTGACTCAGCCTGCCTTCCTTGTGGGTAAAATGAGGAGCTATTGAAGAGGCTGACCGCTTAGAGACTGTATACTGTGAAGCTATATAAGTCAAGGGCTATTGCTAAGGAGTGACTGGATGAAAAGACAAGCCCAGGAGAGAAGTTGCAAAGTCAGTGAGCTCTAAGTTCCATCTTCCTGATGGAGCTGGTATTTCTGTTCTGTGGCTGTACGGTTTATATGGTTTGTTGGCTTTCTGGATTTGTTTGGTAGGAGAGGTAATGGTGATTTTTTCCTCTCATGTTGCCCTTAGCTTGTGGTCAAGACCACAAATGGAGCAGGATGAGGGGACATTACTGGCAAATTTCTCCTGATTTAATGTTTGTACAGCCCACCAGAAACTGGGTGATACATTTATAGAAAAGAGTTCCCATGTTTGTTTATCAAATTCTAAAGCTGGAAACTATCAAACCAGAAGTGATTGCAGAGTCAGTCAGCGGAGTCTGAAGTTTCAGTGTTAAGTTATTTGTTCAGACCCAGTGCCCCATATCCACCAGTAAATACGATGTCTAGGTATTCGCTAGGTCAGGCAAACTAGCTGAGGGAATCAAGACGGCCCAGCTCCTCACCCCATGCGGTGACAGCAAAGTGAAAGCAAAGCAATCTGCCCCAGAAGCATCCTCCTCCTTTTCAGGACGGGGGTTGATTGAACAATTAGACTCATCTGATTTTCTTTTTGCAGGAGCTCCCCACCAATGTTCTGACTGTCAACAAGTGAACCTGGTTGAGGCCATCTTGAGGCTTCATTGCCACAAGGCAGAAGTGACAGAGAAATGGACAATTTAATAGCCAAAACAAAAGTTTTCTGTGGGAACCAAGGTCATCCTAGGAGGTGTCTGAGAGAGAGGAGGAGCGGAGTAACTGCAACCAGCCAGCATTGAACAATGTGACTGATGATTTTGAAAAGGAGGACTCATTTTAACAAAACCACGGAACTTTCAGAGTCGGCCACCAGTTGTGCCAATATGATGTATCCCATAAACTGTTCTTGAGAATCTATCTGGCCTTGGAGTTCTGTTTTCAATGGTGCATTACCCCTTTGAAACTGCCAAGAAACAAGGAACTATAAGGATGGAGCTCACTGTTTACTTTCTCACCCAGGTCTCTCCTCTTTCAGCATACAGAATGCAAGAGCAAGAGAGCAATAGAAAGGAAAGAGATCAGGCAGTGAGAATCATCCATCTCTGGTTTGGTAGCCAACTGATTAACAGCCACCAAACCCATTAATCCTCCTTGAAGCATATCGTTAAGATTAGAATCATTCAGGTCAAAGCTCTTTCTACTCTCTTACTACAAGCAAATCAAATTGTTCCTGTAAAGATCTCAAGGCAGTCTTGGACCAACTCTTTCATAAATGATACATAAATGATCTCTGTGACCTTATCTCATTGTGTTCTCTTTGCTGACCGTCAAACTATTTAATACCACCAACAATATTTCTACCCTTCAAAAGACCTTGACTTTGTATCTGAATGGTCTAAAACTTACAACTCCAAATCTCAACCAAAATGCTCAGTCTACATTGGAAAAAGAACCTAAACACTAAGTACAAGCTTGATGTACATTATTAAAGATGACCCAGTTAAATACCTGGAGTTTCATATCCAATGATCTAAGTGCCAAAGCCCACTGCACCAGATCAAAAAGGCTTTAAGTGTTTAAACAGTTTTACGTTCTCCAGTTCGCAAGAACCGTAATAAACATTTTGAGTAGTTCGAGAACCAATAGTAAAAATTCTGCCTGGCCTCAATCTATTGCTGTTTCCAACTCCCAGCTGATCGGCTAGAAGGAAAAAATCAAGACTCACTTTAAAGAAGAGAAACAACAACAAGACACTCTTTAAATTGAGGCTCAGCCAGGAGATCGCTGGCAAAGAAGAAGGAGCGGGGAACGCTGTCGTTTTAAATTGACAGAGCGGCTAGAAGCTCCTTTCTGTCAGCTGAATGACAAATTGGATAAGAGGAGGAATTATATGGTTCAATGTTTTGAAGTTTTGGGTTTGTGCAACATGGGCTTTGTGTTTCTAAAAGGATTTCCACTGTGACATATCCTGTCTTGAATGAGTTTTCTGCCTGCTTGTAAATGGAGCAACTGCTTCCACTTTCTATGATCTCTACAGTTTCCTTTATGCAGCTGGCAGAATGTGGAATTCCAGGCAGGTTCCTTGCTAGCTTGATATTCCTTAATTATCTGGGATATTTTATTTGGGAAAAAGAGAGTTTGATCCTTCCCAGAACAGATTAGTGGGTGGGTGAAAGTAACCTTCCCTGGAGTGGGAGGAATGGGGATTTTATTTCCAAACATCAGCCATAATGATTGTTTTGACAATATGCAGGTTGTATTACATGAATGGCTATTTTATATGTGAAATTATGACTGAAACCTATAGGTTCACATTGTCAGGAAGTTTGTTTTTAGTTTTAGGTTGCTTCTCTTTTGAGTTTCCATCCATTGTTTCTTGTTTTGCCTTCTGGTGCTTTGGAAAATACTTCTTCGCCTTCTTTCTAGAAGCCCTTAAAAGCCTGTTGCATCACATCTTTGAAAGCATTTCCCTCCTTTCAGTGGTCCATGAAAGTGCATCTATAGAGGTCTTAACCTTGGCCACTTTAAGATTTTAAGACAGCAAAGCTGGCTGAGGAATTCTGGGAGTTCTGTTAGAACCCTGATCTATAGTATGTAGATAATAAAGTTGAAAAAGATGAACAACATTTTTGCAGAACTATAGCATTGAGGCTGGTGTGACAAGGAATGGCTGGGAGGAGGCCAGGCGAGGTTCCCTGACATGAGATTTGAGTTATGCCTACCCAGTCATATGACCATCAAGCCACACCCACTGTCACATGACCATCAAGCCAGCCCACAAAATAAGCCACACCCACAGAACCATAGCAAAAATTAGAACACCCCTGGTTGTAACCTAATTTACAAGTTCTTCTCCAGAAACACACACTGCTAACAGAGCTTATAAAAACATTTGCTAGACCAATTCTTGAATACAGTACCTGTCTAACCCATATCACATTTCAGACATCAATACAATTGAATGTGTCCAGAAATATTTTACAAGGAGTTTTCCACCTCTGAATTCAACAAAATACCTTATGCCACCAGACTTGAAATCTGAATTTAGAAAATTAGAATCTTTTTGACAAGTTCTAACTTATAGAATGATCTATGCAATGTCTTCCTGTTGAAGACATTCAGCTTCAATCATAACAATAGAAGAGCAACACAGATTTAATCAGTAACTGCTTCAATCTTGATTGCAGAAAAATATGACTTCTGTAACAGAGTTATTAATACTTGAACATACTACCTGACTTTGTGGTCTCTTCTCAAAAACCCCAAAGCTTAAAAAAACTCTATTATTGACTCACCCCATTCCTTGAGGTCTGTATTTATAAGAGCACAAGTGTTCACTCTGTCCTATTGATTCCTTTCATTATATCCAATTAATATAATCCAATATAGTTATTACATACTTATACCTACTTATATGCATATGTTATATAGATTTTCATGCTTATGCTTGTATATACTGTTGACATAAATAAAATTAAAAAAATGAAGACCAAACAATCAAATGACAGGAGGAATGAGAGCAAAAGAGGCAGGAAATAGGCAATGAGATCATTATCATGTCTGAGTTAAGGCTTATAAAATGAATGGAAGAACCTATTCATCAAATGCAATTGAATATTTGAAATTTTCTGTAGGAATTTAGCACATCCTAGAAGAATGAAATATTCTAGGAAATATTTTAAAAGCAGAATATTCCTTCCTGATGAGAAAGGAGAAACATGCTCTAAATACCTTTTAATAGCCCCAGAAAGACAAAGACATCTTTCAACACAGAAGATTTGTAGGGTGATGATTTATAGGTCCTCAGACATGATAGGATTAGCCTCACTTCCGTGGCTCATTTCGCTGAGTAATTAAAGCTCCAAACATTTAAAAGCCAGGAAAGCGCTTTAATCTTTTCCTGGATGAAAGAAGATAAGAGCAGCAGGAATGAGACCTCCCAGAGGCTTTGTTTTAATTAAGCAGACAAGGGTCGATGGTCCCATAAATATTCCTGCCATCTCCGACTTCAGTGCTTTGCAAAAGCAGGAAAAGAAGAAAGTGTCCATCTCTGCTAATTGTCTTATCTTCATGGATCTCTTTACAGACGGAATGAGTGCAGGACAATTATTGGATTGCAAGTATTTTGATTTCCTGACTTCTACCTTTTAAAAAGAGAAATTTTTTTCCTTTGTTTAATTGACTTAAAGATGGCGCCTGAACAGTGAAAGTCGAATGGAATTTCAAACAGTCGCAACTAAGAAGATAAGAAATGATATGTGGATTTTAATGAAGTGAACTGAGCTCTCCTATACTTAAAGGGAAAGAGAAGTTTCTAGACTTATATTTTGTGAATTTTAAAACTGAAATGGCTACTAAACCACCTAAGATTGCAGAAGGGGTTCTGAACCAGCTTTAGAAGATCTGATTAAAGAGCAAGGAAAGTGTCTGAAGAAAGGTTTAAGGAGATTATGGATAATAATGAGAAAATAAGAAGAAATAAAGAGATAATAAAAAATAAGAGAAGATATCTTGATGGCTTTTCAAGGTTTGGCAAAAAGACTGGAGGTGGAGGAGGAGGCAAGAAATTGCTCAGTCAAATCAACAAATAGAAAATAGAATGGGGAATGCAAATCAAATTGACAAAAATGAAGATCAAGTGGTGGTGATGCAGTATAGAATGATGGAAGGAGCTCTGAGAATTATTTGAATGAGAGGAAGATTTTAAAAATTTTATCAGAAGCTCTGGCTGAATTTATTGAACTTGATCCACAAGAGGTTGCTTATCAAATTGACAAAATTTATAGAGTTAATTCTTGCTATAGGCAAAAGAAACTTCCTAGAGACATTGTGGTTTATTTTGAAAAGAACAGTGAGGAATCAAATTTTGCAAGTTGCTTTCAGAAAACTTGAAAATAGGGGAACAGGAGTTGAAGGTTTTGAAAGAGATTCCTCCCAAGATGTTAAGATAGAAAGGACTTTACATTTTTACACAAGAACTTAAGAAATACCAGACAATTTAGATGGGAGGTTCCAGTTTTGACAGTGTATTATCAAGGAAGGAGATATCGATTGACACAGTGCTTAAGGCCAAAGATTTTCTACAGTGCTGAAATTTGAAATAGAAATAATAGAAAAGAATTCAAGAGACTCAAATGGGTGTAAGCTAAGGATTCCAGTGATGTTACCATCAGAGGAACAACCACAAGAACAAAGACTGACGAGGGGAGCCCTTAAGAAAGAAAGATAACAAACTCAAAGTAAAGTTCAGGATTCTACAGAAGCTGGAGGAGAATGGCAAGATAATGGAGGACGATCTTCAGTTGATTGCTCAAAAGCTTCAGCAGCCCAGTAATGGCAAATAAAATCTTGACTTGGAATGTCAATGGTTTGAACTCAGCTCAGAAGAGAAGAAAATATTTCATTATTTGAAACAATTTAAAATGATGTTATTTGCTAAGAAAGCATATTAAATTATCAGATCAAAGTACCTAATAAACTCAAAGTTAGGTAAACATTTGTTGTTTCAGCTTTGGAGAAAAATATAGCAGTGGTTTATTTGAGAAAAGATATACCAGCCAAGTTAGAGCAGATATTCAATGGAAGATATATTGCTATTGAACTTACATAGAAACAAGGACTCTCTTTGTTATATATATGACCCAATCAGCAACAAGAAAAATTTTATAGAATGTTATATGATAAGTTGATTCTATGGGATTATAAATCGTATTATATTGGGAGATTGGAATGGAGTAATAGATACAGAAGGACAAGAGAATTTTTTTCTAAGAAGATACCTGCACATGCAAGCTGCCTAAATTTTTGACATGATAAGATTTTGAGTTGAGAGATGTATGGAGACTGGAATTTGGAGGAAAGAGACTATACTTTTTTCTCTGATAGGCATCAATTCTTAGATTGATTTTATTTTAATTTAATGATTTGCTTTTTGAAGAAACTAAGATATTTAAGATGTTTGTCTGATCATAGTCCTGTTTAGGAATTGCAAAAAGAAGGTAGAAGAACTTGGAGATTAAATGAAAATTTGTTTAGATATCAGGATAATAAATCAATGTAAAAGCAGATGAAAGAATTTTAATTATAATTTGAATAACAAACATCGAGAAATGGTTTAAGTAAGCTTTTATGAGAGGTGTATTAATATATATTAATAATAGACAGAGAAATAAGAACAAAGGCATATATTTAGAAGAAATTAGAAACAACAATTATTAATTATAATCATGATCAACTTAAAGATGCAATAAAGTTATTACAGAATCAATTTAATATGATAATGACTGATCAGGAAATAAATATACAATATGCCAAACATAATACTTTTGTAATGCATAGACCTATTTAGCATACACTTAAGGAAAACAAAAAAATAATAGCTAATAGATTAATGTTGATTTTGCAGAAGAATTCATAATGATCAATCTGGATTTATAAAGGGAGACAGATGAGGAATAATGTTAGGCAGATTGTTAATTTACTGGAGTGTTTAGAAAGAAAAATTTTATTCCAGCAGCATTTATTTTTCTCGATGCAGAAAGCTTTTGATCGATTGCATTGGGATTTTTTATTTAAATTAATAGAAAAGATGCAATTTGGAGATGGTTTTACAAGAATAATTAGGGCAATTTATGGAGAGCAAACAGCACAGATTATAATCAATGGTAGCTTAACAGAACCTTTTAAGATTGCGAAAGGAGCAAGACAGGGATGTCCTTTATCACCATTATTGTTTATTTTAACTTTAGTACCATTATTGGATAAAATAGAAGTAAAGGAGATAGAGGAATTAAGTTAGACAACATGAATATAAGGTGAGAGCTTTTGCAGATGACCTGGTGATTACTTTAGCAAACCCTATAAATTCTAGTAAATCATTGTTGGAAATAATTGATCAATATGGGAAGGTTTCAGGGTTTAAGGTAAATCAGAAAAAGACAAAAGTGATAATAAAAAATATGGTCAGACAACAGAAAGAAAAACTAGAGGAAATAACAGGATTTGAAATTGTAAAGAAGGTTAAATACTTAGGGGTCTATATTACATCGTCAAATGTGAAATTGTATAAGAATAATTATGAGGTTTTATGGCAAAAAGTTCAGAAGGAGTTGATTGTTTGGAAAAAATTGCAATTATCTTTGCTGGGGAGAATAGCTGCTATTAAAATGAATGTTTTACCTAGATTTTTATTCCTCTTTCAGATGATACCAATAATTAAGAAAGATAAGAATCTTGAGGAATGGCAGAAGGGAATTAACAAATTTATATGGGAAGGTAAAAAAGCTAGGGTTAAAATGAAAAAAGGGGAGGTTTAAAAATGCCTAATTTTAAATTATATTATGAAGCAGCTGCTCTCTCTGCAATAAGTGATTGGTTTAATTTAACAGAGGACAGAATTTTGAATATAGAAGGTTATGATTTGCTATATGGATGGCATGCATATTTAATTTATGACAAAAAAGTGGATAAGGCCTTTAAAAATCATGTGCTAAGAAATGCCCTTCTGCGTGTTTGGAAAAAATACTCTTACAAACTAAATTATAAGGTTCCTATATGGGCAAGTCCTAGACATACAATAGAAAATATAAACATAGAACAGAATCAGGAAATGATTACATATAAAGATCTTTTGCATACTGAAAGAGGTAATTTGCAGTTAAAATCTCTGCAAGTATTAAGAGAGGAAGGGAAAAATTATACTTGGTTTCAATATGAGCAACTACGTGATAGATGGAAGGGAGATCAGAAAATTGGTATAGAGCAGAACGAGGGAAATTTGGTAAAGCAAATTAGAAATCAGTCTCAGGAGCATATAAAGAGATTGTATAATGTGTTACTTGAAATAGATTCTGAAAGAGACTTGGTAAAGGATAAAGTGGGCACAAAATTTTCAGGAGCCAATATTATTGGAAACTTGGGAAAAAATTTGGGTTAGAAATGTTAAATTCACGCAGGCACAGAATCTGAGGGAAACTTTTTATAAAATGTTTTATAGATGGCATCTAGATCCTAAAAAATTATCGTGTATGTATCCAGATATGCAAGCAAAATGTTGGAGATGTAATTGTGATGACGCTACATATTTTCACATTTGGTGGACTTGTAAGGACATAAAGGCCTTTTGGATAAAAATTTGGTGGATTTTACAAAATGTTTTGAAAAAGAAGATAAAGTTCCTGCCGCAATTTTTTCTGTTGGGAATTATTACGGATTGTACAGTAATTGAGATTAAATTGATTTTAAACCTAATAACAGCAGCAAGATTATTAATAGAACAATACTGGAAGAAAAAAGAAGTACCTACAATAGAAGAATGGATATTGAAGGTTGCCAATTTGGCTGAGATGGCGAAGATATCAGCCTTTTGAAAGATAATACATAAGAAAGATACTTAAAGGAATGGAAAAATGGATTGACTATATTCAACGTAGATATCAGACTAAGAGTTATCAGACTGTTTTGAATGATTATGATGTATTATTCTTGATTGTTTTTGGGAAGTTAGGAATTGATGATTGTAGGGTATAATTAAGTTGGGATGAAATTTTTAGAATATGTATGTTTTATTTTAACTATACCTTGTGCCTGTTCCGGGAAGTCGGGGAGGGTTGTGAAGGGAGGGAGAGGAGGGGGAAAGGGAAAAATTTTGTAAAACTTTTTGAATTAAAAAAAAAAAAAGGATTAGCCTCTACCCATCTCATCACATGGCACCTGGGAAGATTACATCAGCCAGCAAGGCTCAGGCAAGCTAGAGGGACAGCCTACAATGTTAGCTAAGACTCCAACCCCCTGGGAGTCTGACAACCAATCAGGATACTCTTCCTGTGCCCCAGAAAGTTCAAAGCTCAGAAAAAGCATAAAACCAGGGAGCACACAGGATCTCAGCCCCTTTTCTGTTCAGGATCTCAAGCCATGTGATCCTGGCCACCATTAAACCATCTTTCCAAGCAGCCTCCATGTTTCCAGTGTCTTTGTCCCCACTTGGAACTGAACCCAGATGGATATTTCTTCGAACACTTCCTTATTTTAAACACAAGAAATGTTTAGAACTAGCAAGTTTAAAAGAAAACCATCCTCCACCAAGTTGCAAAATACATTTCTATCCAACAGCGTTGCAAATTTTCCTAGATAAACAAAATAAAATAAATTCCCATTAAGTGGAATGTCTTTGCAGGGTCATTGTCACCTCATCATCCAGAGATCTGTCCAGCAAAGAATTCTCCCAAATTAATTGGTCAGCTTTGCTGGAAGCCTCTTCTGCATTGCATTGTCTGTAAAGCAATGTGGAGTGGTACCTAAGTTTAAGTGCTATTGCTATTGCTATTGTCTGCAGAGCCAGTTTCTTTTGTTGGAAATGGTCTATATGGGATTCGAAAGAAACTTTGCAAGTGAGTCTTACTCAAAGACAAGGGAAAGATGCAGCCAATGTGCCTCAGTTGTCAATCTCAGGAAATGCTCAGATGCTAAGTGGCTTCAGAGCTGGAAAAAAATCCTCAGCCAGCTATTTTCTAGTCCTTAATGCCACATATGTAATCCGATGGAAATGGAAAAGTAAAAGGCTAAATAGGATTTCCAATGCCATTTGGAGATTCCTTCCCCTCCACTTGATCAAAAGAGGAAAAATTAAAGGAAGATAATTGGTGATGGTAGGAAGTAATGCTTCATGACTGTAATCCATATGTTTGCACAGAATTCTTTGTGGATTGTTGGTTGTAGCCCAACTCAATGAAATTGAGTTTGATACCCCTGCTCAAGTAGGAGACCTTATACCACTCCAGAGAATCTCAGATTCATCTTTGGTCTCACAGCCTCTTTTAAGAAAAAAAAAAACTTACCTGCACAAACTTGCTTTAAGGAGACCGTCCTGGATGCCTGGCTATCAAGGTTTTCTGCTGTACATGTTGCATTGAGATCAAGGGAGACAAACCGGATCACAGAACTCCCAGGGGTAGGACCTGTGCTCTGGGCAGATGAAGTCCATCTGATGTTCGCTTTGTCTTCCCAGGTCCCTGTAGAGCAATTCAGCTGCCAGGTTCTGTTTCTATTTTATTTTTTTTTATTGAAAGAGTTTTAAAAAACAAAAACATTTTCCCCCTTTTTCCCCCCTCCCTCCCCCCCAAAAAAACCCCTTCCCACCTCCCCCCCCCCCAGCTTCCCGGGTCAATCACAAGGTATTGTTATACATAAACCAAACACAGAATAAAATTTTCCCTTCCAATCCAAATAACCACATCCAAAGCTTTTCATCTCCCAACTCCCCCCATTACATAAAATAATACTTCCTAATTATTCAAAGGCAATCTGATATTTCTTAATCTGATATCTGTTTTGTAGATAATCAATCCATTTTTTCCATTCAATTAAATATCTTTCCTGCGTATTGTCTTTTAAAAACGCTGAGATTTTAGCCATCTCAGCCAAATTAATGACTTTCAGTATCCATTCTTCTATTGTAGGTACCTCTTCTTTCTTCCAGTATTGTCCAATCAACAGTCTTGCTGCTGTTATTAAATTCAGAATCAATTTAGTCTCAATCCCTGTACAATCCGTTATAATTCCCAAAAGGAAAAATTGTGGCAGGAACTTTATCTTCTTCTTCAGTACATTTTGAATAATCCACCAAATTCTTATCCAAAAGACCTTAATTTTCTTGCAAGTCCACCAAATATGAAAATATGTAGCATCATCACAATCACACCTCCAACATTTCGCTTGGATATTAGGATACATACATGATAATTTTTTGGGATCTAAGTGCCATCTATAAAACATCTTATAAAAATTTTCCCTTAAATTCTGTGCTTGTGTAAACTTAACATTTCTAACCCAAATTTTCTCCCATGTTTCCAACATTATTGGTTCCTGAATATTCTGTGCCCATTTTATCATACAATCCTTTACCAAATCCTTTTCCGAATCTATTTCAAGCAACACATTATACAATCTCTTTATATGCTCCTGGGTCTGATTTCTAATTTGCTTTATTAAATTTTCCTCCCTTTGCATTATACCAATTTTTTGATCTTCTTTCCATCTAGCACTTATTTGCCCATATTGAAACCAAGTATAATTCCTCCCTTCTTTATTTCATACCTGTAATGATTTTAATTGCAATCTACCTCCTTCAGCATACAAAAGTTCTTTATAAGTAATCATTTCCTGTTTCTGTTCTATATTTATATTCTCTATTGCATGTCTAGGGCTCACCCATATAGGAATCTTGTATTCTAATTTATAGGCATATTTTTTCCAGACCCGCAAAAGAGCACTTCTCAACACATGATTCTTAAAAGCCCTATCCACTTTTTTTTCATAAAATAAGCACGCATGCCATCCATATAACAAGTCATAACCTTCTATATTCAAAATTCTTTCCTCTGTTAAATTAAACCAGTCACTTATTACTGAAAGGGCTACTGCTTCATAATATAATTTAAAGTTAGGCATTCTTAAACCACCTCTTTCCCGTGAGTCCTGTGTTATTTTCATTTTAACCTCGCCTTTTACCCTGCCATATAAATTTATTAATCCCAATCTGCCAATCTTCCAAATTTTATCCTTTTTAATTATTGGTATCATCTGGAACAGAAACAAAATCTAGGTAACACATTCATTTTAATAGCAATCCTTCCCAATAGGGATAACTGCAATTTCTTCCAGACACTCATATCATTCTGAACTTTTGCCATAGCAAGTCATAATTATTCTTATAAAGTTTCTTGTTCGATGAGCTAATATAAACCCCTAATATTAACCTTTTTACTACCTCAAATCCTGTCATTTCCTCTAGTTTTTGTTTCTGTTGTATAGACATATTTTGATTATCACTTTTGTTTTATTCTGATTTATTTTAAATCCTGATACCTTTCCATATTTATCAATTACTTCCAACAAAATCTACTTGAATTTATAGGATTTGTTAACGTAACCACTACATCATCTGCAAAAGCTCTAACTTTATACTCATATTGTCTAATCTTAATTCCCTCTATTTTCATTAATTCTCATTTTATCTAATAATGGTTCCAGAGTCAAAACAAACAATAATGGTGATAAGGACATCCCTGTCTCGTTCCTTTCGCAATCTTAATAACTTCTGTCAAACTACCATTTATTATAATCTGTGCTGTTTGCTCTCCATAAATCGCTTTAATTATTCTAACAAAACAATCTCCAAATTGCATTTCTCTATTAATTTAAATAAAAATCCCAATGCAATCGATCAAAGGCTCTCTGCATCCAAAAAATAAGTGCTGCTGAAGTATTTTCCAAATATTCCAATATATTAATAATCTGTCTAACATTATTCCTCATCTGCCTCCCTTTTATAAAACCAGATTGATCAGTATGAATTCTTTGTTGTAAAACTAACATTAATCTATTTGCTATTATTTTACAAAATCTTATAATCATTATTTAAAAGTGAAATCGGCCTGTAGTTACCAGGTTTAGAGCAATCTTGCTCCTCTTTGGTATCAGTGAAATAAAAGATGTTTTCCATGACGGGGTATTCCCACTCCTAATTGTATCTGATTAAATAATTCTTTAAGTGGGCCTAATATTTCATCCTGTGTTTTTATAATAACTTGCTGTAAGACCATCTGTACCAGGGTTTTCCCATTTTAATTGTTTAATTGCCTCCACTATTTCTCCAGTAGCTATCGGATTCAGCTCCTCCTCTGTTCTAATGTTAGAATATTAACCTTATAATCTTTCAAATAATCATAAATGTCCCTATTCAATATTTTGTCTTTTGCATATAGTGCAGTATAAAATTCTGAGAATGCCTTTTTAATTTTATCCTGTTGATATATCTCTTTACCTTTATATTCTATTTTTTGTATGACACGTGCTTTCTGTTTTTTCCTTAAGTTATATGCCAACCATCTCCCAGGTTTATTTGCATTACAAAAGGTATTATGTTTAGCATATTGTATATTCGTTGCCACCTGGTCTGCCATTAACATATTAAATTGACTCTGTAATATTTTTATAGCCTCTTTAAGTTTGTGATCTTGTGGGTTTTGAATTAATAACTGTTGCTTCCTTTGAATTTCTTCTTCCAAATACCTACGCTGCCTTTGTTTATTATTCCTTTGCCTATTGTCCAAATAAATCAATATCCCTCTAATAAACGCTTTTCGCCCACACAGTTCCTATAGGTGTCCCTTTGTACATATTAAAATCAAAAAATTCTTTCAACTGTTTCTTACAATAATTTACATTATCCTCATATCTAAACAGATTTTCATTCAACCTCCATGTTCTACCACCTTTTTTCCCTTGTAATAATTCCATCCATACTGGGCTATGGTCAGTTAAACACCTCGGAAATATCTTCATTTTCTTCACCCTAGAAAGCAAGTCATTAGAAATTAAAATAAAATCAATACGTGAAAAAGATTGATGCCTATCGGGAAAAAAAGTAAAATCTCTCTCATCTGGATTCCGTAACCTCCATATATCTCTAAACTCAAAGTCTTCCATCATTTCAAAAAAGGATTTTGGTAATTTTGCATGTATAGGTATCTTCTTGGAGGAGGTTCTCTTATCCCTTCTTGTATCAATTACTCCATTCCAGTCTCCTAATAAAATAAACGAACTATAATCCCAGAGGGTCAACCTCTCATGTAACATTTTGTAAAACTTTTCTTGTTGCTGATTAGGTGCATAAATACCTATCAGCAAAGTCTTTTTTGCATCTATCACTAGTTCAATAGCAATAAATCTTCCTTGAATATCTGCCTCAATTAGCTTAGCTGGTATATCCTTCCTGATATATACAACAATTCCATGCTTCTTTTCCAAAGCTGATGCAACAAAATGTTTACCCAATTTTGAGTTAATTAAATATTTTTGGTCTGATAATTTTATATGTGTCTCTTGCAAACAAATCACATCATTTTTAAATTGTTTCAAGTAGTGAAATATTTTCCTTCTTTTCTGAGCTGAATTCAAGCCATTAACATTCCATGACAAAATTCTATTTGCCATTACTGGCCTCCTGAAGCTTTGAAGCAGACAACGGAAGCTCCTCCTCCGGTATCTTCCGTCTAGCTCCTCCCACAGCTTCCATACTGGGATCCTGACTTTTACTTTGAGACTGTTGCTCTTCACGCTTAAGAGCTCCTCTTGTCACCCTTTGCTCTTGTGGTTCCTCTAATACTGGCAGCAATGAAGGCTCTTGGATCACCACGCCTTCTTGAATCTTTGAAGTTTTCTATCACTTCTATTTCGACTTTCAAAACTGTAGAAAGAAAATCCTTTGCCTTTAAAACAGTGTCAATTCTATATCTCCTTCCTTGATAGAATACTGTCAGTCCAACTGGCACCTCCCATCTGAATTGAATCTGATGTTTTTTAAGTTCTTGTGTAAAAAGCAAATTCTTCCTATCTCTTAACATCTTTGAAGGAATCTCTTTCAACACCTTCAACTCCTGTTCTCCAATTTTAAAGTTGTCTGATATGAAACTTGCAGAATCTGATTTCTCATAGTCCTTTTCACAAAATAAACCACAATGTCCCGAGGAAGCTTTCTCTGTCTTGCAATCCAGGAGTTAACTCTATATATTTTATCAATTTGGTAAGCTACCTCTTGGGGTTCCACTTCAATAAATTCAGCCAATGCTTCTGATATAATTTTTCTTAAGTCTTCTCCTCGCTCTTCTTGCATACCACGAATTCTAAGAGCTCCTTCCATAAGTTTATATTGTAATATCACAACCTGATCTTCATTTTGATCCACTTTTTTCTCAACACCTTTCATTTTGTCTTCTAAATGCTTATTTGACTGAGAGATCTGTTGCATCTCCTCTTCCAATCCTTCAATTTTTTTACTCAGTCCTTGAACTGCCATGAGAATATCTTCTCTTATTTTTGCATTAAAATTCTCCATCATCTCTTTTTGCCTATCTTCAGAAAGTTTTAATTGTACTTTCAGTATATCCTCAAGACTTGGTTCAGATCCCCTTCTTCCAGAAGGCTCTAAAGGTTTAGCTGCCATTCTGTCTTCAAAGCCAGGTTCTGTTTCTAGTCCCCTCAGGAGTGCAGGTCACTTTCAGATCAGCGTCCAGCAAATGTACTTGGCAAGAGAGATGGAGAGACACCATTTGTGAAAGACCACAAAATCACAGGAAGGCCAAGGAGGAAGGAGAAGCAGCAATCAATCAATGGTTTTGCTTGAAATAGAGCAGGGAAAATATGTGTCACTCATTTCTCTGACAGTGAATTTCTCTTCTCTCACATGTGACACATCAGAAGGGAGAGGCCCAACATGAGGATTCATCCTCTGCCTTCCTCCAAGCCCTGTTTATACCAAACCATGGATTAAGGGCAAGAGGATGAGGCTCCAAGTTCAAACAGGACCTGACCTTCCCAAAGAGTTGGTGGCTCCAGCCAGTCCCATTTGACCCAGAGAGGATCTTGAACTGCCTCTCTGAGATCCCAGCCTCAAAGCCCACCTGCCTCTTCTTCATATGAAGCCACTTAGCCTGCCCAGTCCAGCCTGTGCCCCAGGAGGAGGAGCCTGAAGGAGCTGTGATGACATAGGCTTCCAGGGAAGAGGTGCAAGACATTGCTTGATTTCAGCTTCTAAAAGTATCCAGCAGAAATCTCTATCATCCATGTGTCAGTCAGACATTAAATTAAATATTTAAATCATATTCCAAATTTTGAATATTCTAATCTCCTGCAGAGATTAAATTGCCTCCACTTGATAAACTATTAAAAATATTGGGTTTCTATTGTTTGTAAGCCATCCAGAGCATGAAATTGGACCTCGCTGAATGGTAGTGATGGTGGTGGGTGGTTCAGAACTGGTAGCAAAATGTGTGCAGCTGAGCATTTATCAGAGAACTTTAGCATTTTTCTTCAGCTGAAAATTTTCAGTTAAAAACCCTGATGATTGTGTGCTGGAGATATCAGAATTTTAAAAGCATTTTTTTGCAAGCTTCGTAGAAAAAATGCTAAAAATTAAAAAAAAAAAGTTGAGAAGTCACATTACCTTACCAAGCCATGCCCACAGAACCGGTAGAAAAATTTTACTTTTCATGATCCAGAGTCATTGAGAGTTGTCTGGTGGATGTAAACAAACAAACAAACAAACAAATACTTTGACAAAATCTGCTTTATTCTCCTGCCAAAAGATGATTGAGGCAAAGAGGCCCTTGTCAGTTAACAGAGGTGTTGATTTACCACCAGCTTATCAAGTGCTTAGAAGCTGACGGCTTGGCAGCACAAGGAAACAACGGCCAAGTGCCAGCCATCAACACAGCAATTAACCAATGGGAAGGCTTTGGTTTCTCAATAGAAGCCTTGAGAAAGGCTCAAGTCAATAGCCCAAACCACATTTTCCAGCAAACAGCAATAGACTTGTACCGCTTACTGCTTTTTTATAGCCGCTCTGAGGTTTAGAAGTCAGTTTGCCCCAACAATCTGGCTCCTCATTTTACCCACCGAAGGACGAAGGCTGAGCCAACCCTGAGCAATGAGAATTCTCAGGGCATGTTTTAGATCGATGGATTAACCCCAGAATTCCCTAGTCAGCATGGGGAATTCTGGGAGCTGAAGTCCAGACATCTTAAAGTTGCTGTGATGGAGGAACTCTGCACTAATGTATTCAAGACCTTCTAGATGGTTCTAGGGAAGGAAGGTTGCATTAAATTAAAAGCAGTTAAAATTAATTACTTTTTCCTCTTTCAATAAAAATCGCTTTTCACCTTAATCACTTTGTAAATATATTTGTCTACATGCATTTGTCTGTCTGTCTCTCTATTTGTGTGTGTTTCTCCAATTGGTGATCTTATATGTCTGGTGACATGCTAATTTTACTATAATACATCAAGAAATCAATCTATTTTTGCTTTTATGCGATGTAGGGAGCCCCTCTAAAATGCTTGGCTTAACCCTCTGGGTGGGTTTTGAGGAGTGCAGCCAGTTTCTGGGCTGTCAGCTTGGTGTATCTTGTGAATCCATCTTAGGTAGTGGTCAGTCCTCCTCCTTGTGGCTTTGGGGAGATTGAACTTAAGTCTTTGCCTCCCAGATGGCCTTCAGTCCCCTGGTTCACTTGTCTTTTCTGCTCCTCCTCCTGGGTGCCAGGGATCTGGGAGGCACCACTTTCCTGCCACCCTCATCCTAGGCAGAGATGCCCAAGCACAGAAGATACCATATCAGGGCACCCAGGCCTCCCCAGCAGGGCCTCTGAGGCAGCTTCTGCTCCCAGGGGCTTTATCCACCCAAAAGGACATGAGCAGGAAGAGGAAGATGTGACCAAAGGCTTTGGGCAGCCATGATAGCACTTTGGCCCTGGGTGCTGATGGCTGAATCTTCACTGACAGTTAGAGACTCCTGTCCCTCTGTGACATCAGAGATGACCCATAGGTCTCTTAGCAACAGCCACTGGGTGGGCAGACAGATTGCAGGCAGGTTGCCAGGAGATGCCACCTGGGCTCAGGGGCTCTGACAGCTGGGAGGATGGCACACAATCTCCTAAATGGGAGCCAACTGGAGTGGTCAAGGTAGCAATAGAAACCCCAAGAGGGAGTTTTAGAATAGGCAGGAACAGGTGGTGCCTGGGCAGCCAGGAGGAGAGTCCTTCCAGGAAAGGCATGATGAGTTCGAGTCCTGCCATGACATCCTTGAGGGACTGGAATAACCACAGGTACTTCTCTTCCCAGCAGGTGTGGTGAGTTCTATTGGCAATATCATGAAACAGGCTTGAGTGATTTTAGGCAAATCATTACAAGATGGTGAGTTCTTAAGGACTGTCCTTGGCCTTACAATTGAACAAACAAAATTTATGTTTAGTGGATATTCCTTTAAAGGATGGTTTCAAGGTGAAGAAGATTAAAATAGATAGTTCAGTGATGGCACATGATTTCTTTGATCAACTGATGGGAAACGAAGAGGAGCAGAGTAGTAAGGAGGAGGTGGAGACACATTTATTCATCTGCGCAGGACTGGATTAGATTTTAAATTTATACTGGTTTTAATGGGTTTTATTATTTAAATTGCTTTTAAAGCCATGTGAATAAGTTTTAACTGTTATTTAGTCTGTATTTATAACTTTACTTGCCTGTGAACCTGAGTCCCTAGAGATATATAAATGTGATAAAATAAATAAATAAATAAATAAATAAATAAATAAATAAATAAATAAATAAATAAATAAGCCAAGAAGAAGAGGGATCTTGGAGTCCTAGTGGACAACCATTTAGATATGAGCCAACCGTGTGCAGCAGCTAAAAATTAACACAGTTCTGGGAAACAGAGGATAGAATCAAGATCACGTGAAGTGTTAGTTCCACTTTATAATGCCTTGGTAAGGCCACACTTGGAATATTGCAATCTATTTTGGTCACCATGAAAAAAAGATGTTGAGACTTTAGAAAGAGTGCAGAGAAGAGCAACAAAGATGATGAGGGGATTGGAGGCTAAAAAATATGAAGAACGGTTGCAGGAACTCGGTATGTCTAGTTTAATGAAAAGAAGGATTAGGAGAGACATGATAGCAGTGTTCCAGTATCTCAGGGGTTGCCACAAAGAAGAGGGAGTCGGGCTGTTCTCCAAAGCACCTGAGGGTAGAACAAGAAGCAATGGGTGGAAACTCATCAAGGAGAGAAGCAACTTAGAACTAAGGAGAAATTTCCTGACAGTTAGAACGATCAATCAGTGGAACAACTTGCCTGCAGAAGTTGTGAATGCTCCAACACTGGAAATTTTTAAGAAAATGTTGGATAACCATTTGTCTGAAATGGTGTAGGGTTTCCTGCCTGGGCAGGGGGTTGGACTAGAAGGCCTCCAAGGTCCCTTCCAACTCTGTTATTATTAAGAAGAATTGATATGGACAGCATCAGGACACTAAAGAAGAAGCCCAGGAAAAGAGAAACAAGGAAGGAAAAAAAGGCAAGAAATAAGAGGTAGTAAAACAAAAACTCAAAGAGTTACAAGGGCTAATAGATACTAACAGCCAGTAGATAGACAAAAAAAAGAGGAAGATTTGAAGCTCATATCAATAAATGTTAATGGACTAAAAGCAGTGGCAAAAAGAAGACAAATATTCACAAAGCTAATTAAACAAAAAGCAGACATAGTATGCCTCCAAGAGGTACACATCTGAAAGTAGGAGGAAAAATACTTGGAATACAACGAACTAGGGAAACTTCATACAGCATTGGCAGAGAAAAGAAGAAAGGGTGGTGATATATATTAAGGAAGGAATAAAGGCCAACTAAATTTACGTGGATCCAAAAGGAAGAATACTAATGTTGGAAATAAAGAGAGGCATACACCAATTTTGTTGGTAGTTATCTACTCCCCAAGAAAACCAGGAGAATATTCAAGAAAACCACATGAAAAGATAATTATGACAGGCTATAGGAATATATGTATTGTGATGACTATAATGGATAGTGGATACCCAAAAATTATGCCGGTGATAAAAATAATAAGAAAAAGAAATATATTACCCAAAACTTTCTTTAATATGATAGATGATAGATATGTGGAGAACTCTATATCCAAAAGAAAATAAATATAACTTTTACTCCAATCCCCTTGCATCTTGGTCCAGAATTGATATGATGTGGATGAATAAGGAATTAGGTTTAGAAATAGAAAAATGAGATCTCCTAAACACATGGCAGACCACAATCGCTTCAGATTTTGGAAAGGCCAAGAAAACTCAAAAGATGGATGTTAAACTCCCAAATCTTAAAGGAAAGGAATATATTGAAAGGATAATGAAGGAATTGACATTATTCTTTAAAGAAAATCACACCATACCTCCTTGAATAATTTATAGGATACTATGAAAGGTTATGTAAGGGAAATAAATATAGCTTATAATGGAAAGAAAAATAAGGAAAAATGGAAGCAGCATAATACCATATTGGAAGAAACTGGAAATTTGGAGAAGTGACTCAAACAAAACCAGGAGATGAATCTAAAGACAATTTGACTTTGCAAGACAAAATTGTATATTAGAGCAAGAGAAGATCAAGAAATTTAAAATATTCTAAACAATTCTATTTCAAACACGCTAATAAAACCGAAGGATGGTATAAATAGAAAAAGAAGAAAGAAGGATGGATTATCCAACGACTGAAGAACGAGATGGGGATGACACAAAACAATGAAGAAGAAAGAAAATAGTACAAGATTACTATGGTTCTCTATAATCAAGAGGAAATATCAAAGGATAAAATCGAATTATTTCCTGGAAGAAGGATTATATCATTTGAGGAGGAAAATGGGAATTGTTAAATAAAGGAATAACACCGAAGGCCAATCTTGAGGAGAGAGAGGGCAACCTTAAGACTTAAGAATAATAAGACACCAGGACCGGATGGTCTCCAGGAATAAAATATTGAGTGAAATTATAGAACCAATGTTTGGAACTTTGTAATGAAGCAGTACAAGCAAAAACTAGAATCGTGAAGGAGGCATATGGACTACTGTTAGAATACCTCCCACCGACCTGCGGCGCCTCACAGAGAGGGACTCCTCAGGTGCGCGACAGCAGTGTCTGGCGACGCCCAGGAAGGGCCTTTCTGTGGGGCTCCCTCTGGAACGAATCCCCCGACTCAACTTCCGACCCAACCTTTCGTCACAGCTTAAAACGATTTATTCATTCAAGTAGGGACTGTAGTTTTTAAATTTATGGGTTTTAATTGGGTTTTTATTATTTATTCTAAATTTTTAATTTCTTCCAATTGAATAAGTTTTTTAATTGTATTTTAATTGTGTTTATATTGTAATATTATTGTGTATTTTATTTGGCTGTGAACCGCCCTGAGTCCTTCGGGAGAAGGGCGGTATAGAAATTTAAATAATAAATAAAAAATAAATATCACCTTAATGTCGAGATTTTGGAAGCAGGACCCGGAGATGGTGAGTATTCCTACAGCTTCCTACAGGAAAGGCATCTACCTTCAGGATTTTGGAAGATGGTCCCAGAGATGGTGAGTATTCATAGAACTTCCTACAGGAAAGGCACTTACCTTCAGGATTTTGGAAGAAGGACCCAGATATGGTGAGTATTCATAGAACTTCCTACAGGAAAGGCACCTACCTTCAGGATTTTGGAAGAAGGACCTGGGAATGGTGAGTATTTCCAGAGCTTCCTCCAGGAAAGGAACATATCTTCAAAATTTAGGAAGGAGGAGCCAGGGATCGTGAGTATTCCTAGAGCTCCCTCAAGGAGAGGCACCTACCTTCAGGATTTTGGAAGAAGGATCCAGAGATGGTGAGTATGCGTTGAACTTCCTTCAGGAAAGGCACCTACCTTCAGGAGTTTGGAAGAAGATCCTGGATTTGGTGAGTATTCATAGAACTTCCTACAGGAAAAGCACCTACCTTCAGGATTTTGGACGCAGGACCTGGAGAGGATGAGTATTCGTTGAGCTTCATCCAGGAATGGCACCTACCTTAAGGAGATGATGAGTATTCATAGAACTTCCTACAGGAAAGGCACCTACCTTCAGGATTTTGGACGCAGGACCCAGAGATGGTGAGTATGTGTTGAGCTTCCTGCAGGAAAGGCACCTACCTTCAGGATTTTGGAAGGAGGACCTGGAGAGGGTGAGTATTCGTTGAGCTTCATCCAGGAATGGCACCTACCTTAAGGATTTTGGATGCAGGACATGGGGATGGTGAGTGTTATGTTTGGGTATTGACGAGGCAGGAGACCAGGTTAGTGACAACAGCTCTTTAATATAGTGTGACCCAGCAAAACTCTGGAGAAAAACCTCTCCTTATATACACTTCAGCCTGAGGCTGCATCCAATCAGAGACGAGATATTTCCCGCCTAAAACTCCCGCCAAAACTTACAGTAATACATTACACTCCTTCCCTCCCAGAAGGCACTTTGCCCCTATTTGCATACTACTTCACGTAGTCCTGCAGGCAGGGGCGCCTCCTGACTCTCCCGGACCGCAGTTCACTTTCTGGAGTTGAGTCGAGCGGAGGGACTTTCGCCTCTGAGCTCCTCCTCCCGCCATCCGGCCCTGGATTAGCCCGGCCCTGCTGTCCTCTAGAGGGACCGGAGGGTGTCGCTGGACCTCGCCTGACTCAGATAAGTCTCTGTTTGGTTCTTTGCTTACGATTTCTGTTTGTTCTCGGCTCCAGTCAGCTGTGGGGTTAATTAAATCAAAGTCAGGGCTGGTCTCGCTAATTCTGCCTTATCGCTCACTCTATTTCTTAATTGATCTATGTGGCGCCAGATTCGCCATCGTCAGCTCCACTAGATAGGATTTAGGGCCCGCTTTGGTCTATGATTCTCCCCTCCTCCAGCTAGGCCGCTGTAATTCCGAGCCCATACTGTGTCTCCTATGGCTATTTCTCTGAGTTTCTCCGGTTTAGTTCTGAACCCGTCTTGTATGTAGCTTGGTGCAGCCGGTCTAGTGGGCATCTTAGCTGCCCATTAGCAGCTCGGCTGGGCTGCCAGTGGCTACACAGGGGTCCTATGTTGGACAGTTAGGAATGCGTCCGATTTGTGACTGCCAATCCCGGGCTTTCGTGACAGCGCCTCTTTCGCACTCCGAACAAATCGTTCAGCAAGGCCGCTCGACGAGGGTGGAACGGCGCTGAGAGGGCATGTCGGATGCCCTTCGCCAGGTACCCTTCAAATAGCGCTGCGGTGAACTGTGGACCGTTATCGGACACGATGGTGTCCGTAGCCCATGTGTGGCGAAAAGGTGTTTTAGGGCTGCAGTGACAGCTCCATGTTGTGGATTTCATTAGAATGATCTCCAGCCATTTGGAGAATGCATCTACCACAATTAGAAATGTTTGGCCGTGGAATGGGCCGCAAAGTCAATATGCGCGGGACCAAGGGCCCTGGGGTTTCTCCCACTCGAACACTGTGGAGGTAAGGGGTCTGGATTCCTGACAGACTTGGCATCGGCCTACCTTGTCACTGATTTCCTGTCCATTTGGGGCCACCAGACATAGCTCCTCGCTAACCCCTTCATCCTCACAATTCCTGGGTGACCCTCATGCAGGAGTTCCAGGACTTTTTCCTTAGTTTTTCGGGACCACTACCCTATCCCCCAGAGCAGGCACCCCTTGTACAGACAATTCTTTCTTTACAAACTCTTACTGCGCGAGCGGCCATCCCCTTGAACCCATCCAATCACAGTTCTTAATACAACGTCGGTATGAGGCCGAGCCACTTCCTGAGATGTGGCTGGGCCAGACTGTTTGTATTGTTTCTTTTCTTTTTAGCAGCACAATAAGTGCCCTGTTTTAGGAACTATTTCAGAGATGAGTTAGAAAGTTACAGGATGTGATAAATTGGAAGGTTACAGTATGTGAAGAGAGAGTTAGGAGGATGTTTTGATACTAGTGCTGAGAAAGTTTTA
>NC_080555.1:14200079-14220448 GCF_028640845.1 Ahaetulla prasina
GGCATTCCTGACATTAAGCAAGCTCTTAACCTGACACCTGGTCTGTTTCTAGGTCTGGCAATGCAAGGCAAGGCAAGGCAAGGCAATGCCAAGGCCACATGTTCAGCAGCTCTGAAGTGTCTATTCGCTATTCTTTTTTTAGTGCAAAGACAATTCCACCCAGTTCCTCTGGATAACCCATTATCCATCAATAGCTGGAAAAGAGAACGGAATAGTCGATCTTCTTAGAAATCATCCTTAGGAGGGTACCTTTCTTGGTTTTCATCACCAGAATGAGTCCCAAACAGCCAAGGAGAAGACTTCCTACTTTGCTAAGGCACAGCAGGGCCCAGAGAGGCAGCCTGTAGAAGTTCTTGGTCTGACCTGTGAAAAAGAGCCACAGAGCCTGTTAATCATTTTCAGCAAACACCAGAGAAAGGAGACTTCATGGCCCCCTAGCAGCAGAAGAGCCACCAGACCTACGTAGAAACCGAGTCCTTCTCCTGGGGCTCAAAAAGAAGATCTGTCCCACTAGAGAGACCTAAGGCTCCCACCAAGCCTCAGGCAGACCAGGCCGCCTGAAAAATACATCTGGAGGACATTGTCATTAAATACCTGTCAGCTGTCCTGCGTGCTTTCTGTTTTTCCTTGCTATATGCCAACCATCTCCAGGTTTGTTTGCATTACAAAAGGTATTATGTTTAGCATATTGTATATTCGTTGCCACCTGGTCTGCCATTAACATATTAAATTGACTCTGTAATATTTTTATAGCCTCTTTAAGTTTGTGATCTTGTGGGTTTTGAATTAATAACTGTTGCTTCCTTTGAATTTCTTCTTCCAAGTACCTACGCTGCCTTTGTTTATTATTCCTTTGCCTATTGTCCAAGTAAATCAATATCCCTCTAATAAACGCTTTGCTCGCCTCCCACACAGTTCCTATAGGTGTCCCTTTGTACATAAGTTACATTATCCTCATATCTAAACAGATTTTCATTCAACCTCCATGTTCTACCACCTTTTTTCCCTTGTAATAATTCCATCCATACTGGGCTATGGTCAGTTAAACACCTCGGAAATATCTTCATTTTCTTCACCCTAGAAAGCAAGTCATTAGAAATTAAAATAAAATCAATATGTGAAAAGATTGATGCCTATCAGAAAAAAGTAAAATCTCTCATCTGGATTCCGTAACTCCATATATCTCTAAACTCAAAGTCTTCCATCATTTCAAAAAGGATTTTGGTAATTTTGCATGTATAGGTATCTTCTTAGGAGGTTCTCTTATCACTTCTTGTATCAATTACTCCATTCCAGTCTCCTAATAAAATAAACGAACTATAATCCCAGAGGGTCAACCTCTCATGTAACATTTTGTAAAACTTTTCTTGTTGCTGATTAGGTGCATAAATACCTATCAGCAAAGTCTTTTGCATCTATCACCAGTTCAATAGCAATAAATCTTCCTTGAATATCTGCCTCAATTAACTTAGCTGGTATATCCTTCCTGATATATACAACAATTCCATGCTTCTTTTCCAAAGCTGATGCAACAAAATGGTTACCCAATTTTGAATTAATTAAATATTTTTGGTCTGATAATTTTATATGTGTCTCTTGCAAACAAATCACATCATTTTTAAATTGTTTCAAGTAGTGAAATATTTTCCTTCTTTTCTGAGCTGAATTCAAGCCATTAACATTCCATGACAAGATTCTATTTGCCATTACTGGCCTCCTGAAGCGTTGAAGCAGACAACGGAAGATCCGCCTCCGGTATCTTCCGTCTAGCTCCTCCCACAGCTTCCATACTGGGATCCTGACTTTTACTTTGAGACTGTTGCTCTTCTTTACGCTTAAGGGCTCCTCTTGTCACCCTTTGCTCTTGTGGTTCCTCTAATACTGGCAGCAATAAAGGCTCTTGGATCACCACGCCTTCTTGAGTCTCTTGAAGTTTTCTATCACTTCTATTTCGACTTTCAAAACTGTAGAAAGAAAATCCTTTGCCTTTAAAACAGTGTCAATTCTATATCTCCTTCCTTGATAAAATACTGTCAGTCCAACTGGCACCTCCCATCTAAATTGAATCTGATGTTTTTAAGTTCTTGTGTAAAAAGCAAATTCCTTCCTGTCTCTTAACATCTTTGAAGGAATCTCTTTCAACACCTTCAACTCCTGTTCTCCAATTTTAAAGTTGTCTGATATGAAACTTGCAGAATCTGATTTCTCATAGTCCTTTTCACAAAATAAACCACAATGTCGAGGAAGCTTCTCTGTCTTGCAATCCAGGAATTAACTCTATATATTTTATCAATTTGGTAAGCTACCTCTTGGGGTCCACTTCAATAAATTCAGCCAATGCTTCTGATATAATTTTCTTAAGTCTTCTCCTCGCTCTTCTTGCATACCACGAATTCTAAGAGCTCCTTCCATAAGTTTATATTGTAATATCACAACCTGATCTTCATTTTGATCCACTTTTTTCTGAACACCTTTCATTTGTCCTCTAAATGCTTATTTGACTGAGAGATCTGTTCCATTTCCACTTCCAATCCTTCAATTTTTACTCAGTCCTTGAACTGCCATAAGAATATCTTCTCTTATTTTTGCATTAAAATTCTCCATCATCTCTTTTGCCTATCTTCAGAAAGTTTTAATTGTTCTTTCAATATTTCCTCAAGACTTGGTTCAGATCCCTTCTTCCAGAAGGCTTTAAAGGTTTAGCTGCCATTCTGTCTTCAAAAGAATCAGAATTCAAACTTAATAACTCTCCTTCCCTCCTTTCAGTATAAAAACTCCGTTTGTAACAATCCACAAATAACGCTGCTTCATCGTACTAAAAATTTTACTTTCACTTTAGGCCCATTTTAAAAGTCAATTAATCAAAGACAAAGAAAGGTTTCAAGTTTCAAAAAGGGAGTCGGTACTTGCCGTGCTGATTCTGCATCAAAGATCGAACGCTTGTGAAATTCCCGTCTGCTTAGAATATCAATCAATTTAATAAGTCCTTTAGAGCAGAAGCGATATTCCCTCTCCTTTTTCCTGATAAAAACAGGAGCGTGCTGAAGTTGGAGGGAGTGGAATTCGGTGGGGTCATAAATCCAGGAAAATTCGCTCTTGAGAGCAAACCCCCTGTCAGACCTGCCACTTTCCCACAACTCTGATAACCTCTTTCACCCAGAGGTTATGCTAAGCTCAGCTTATTTTCTGTTTCACTGACTTTTACAATCTTCTAACACGGAGTGCTCTGTTAGAGCACCCAGCAGGAGGGTGATGTCACTGGACCCTCTTTAAAAAACTTTTAACAGCATTTTTTCTTCAGTGGAAAAAATGCTATTAAAAGTTTTTTAAAAAGCCTCTGAGGATCGTATAGCTCAGTTGGGATCGTCAGAGGCTTTTAAAAGCTTTTTTTTCTACAACCTCTTCAGCCAAAGAGGCTCCTCTGACGATCCCAGCTGAGTTGGGATGCTATTAAAAGTTTTTTAAAAAGCCTCTGAGGATCGTACAGCTCAGTTGGGATCGTCAGAGGCTTTTAAAAGCTTTTTTTTCTACAACCTCTTCAGCCAAAGAGGCTCCTCTGACGATCCCAGCTGAGTTGCCTGATGGTCAGAGGCTTTTTTTTCTCGTAAGAGAAAAAAAATGCTTTCAAAAGAAAAGAAAAGCCTCTGACCATCAGGCAACACAGCTGGGATCGTCAGAGGAGCCTTTTAAAAGCAATTTTTTGCAACCTCTTCTGCTGAAGTGGTTGTAGAAAAAATGTGTTTTTAAAAGTAAAAAAAAAAATTTGGCCACGCCCACCCAGTCCCATTACCCCTCCACCAAGCCACGCCCACAGAACCGGTAGTAACAAATTTTACATTTCACCATTGGACAGATGTCCAAGCTCTGGGCTCCATCCAGCAGCTGAGTCACTTCAGAAAATGTACACTCAGAAGAGCCCCCACTCCCCTGAAGAGCCCCCCCAGCCTCTCCACAGCATTCCGGGCAAAGGAAGCGGACCAGGAATTTCCTGGCATGGTTGCAATACTTACTATAAACATGCAGTTCAAAGGACACATCCTCCACCTTATTGTTTCGTGAAATGATTTTTGCATTGTACCGACCAGAGTCCTCTTTCTTTAGATGGGCGAGAAGTAATTCTCGGCAATCCTTGGAGATGTTCACTCGCTTCTGAAAGTCTTGGAGGGGAACCAGGAGGCCACATGGCTTCCCAAAGGTCACCACAGAAATATTTCTAGACTCGCCGTCAACAATTTTCGTCCAGAAAATCCTTTCAAATGGTGTGGAGATCTTCACTTGGAACGTGACGGATTTCCCCAGAACACCATTCAGATTTTCTACTCCAGAAGCTCCTGTAAGGCCAGAGAAAGGAGGCTTTCAAAATTGGGTCACAAGAGACCCTCCAAACACCCTATTTTTCCACCTTAGATTCCCAGAAAACTTTGTATGAGGAAAGACTAAATTGCTCCAAGGTAGAGTATTTTCTGGGTGATGTTCTTTTCTTCTTAGGGAAGCATGGGTTAGGGTTCAAATGTCCTATGTGGGAGCTAAGACCTTGCCTTGTGGTTCAAAAAGAAAGACCACCAAGCTTCAGTTCACCTGAAAGGACTCACCTGGAGGACACACATTTGATGTACTGCTATTTCTGATGTTCTGCCACTGGGCTAGTCCCCTTCAACTGGGAACCCCCTGTGATGCCCCTCTTATTTTTGCTCCTTTTAATCTAATTTTTCCTCTCAACCAGGATGATAGGAACAAGACCAATGGGGAAAGATGGGGGTACTAGAATGGTTTAACTGATTTTCCTGCACAATGCGGAGGGTTGGACTAGACCAGGGGTCTGCAAACTTGACTCTTTTAAGACTTGTGGATTTCAACTCCCAGAGTTTTGCTTTGCTGGGTGAGGAACTCTAGGAGTTGAAGTCCTCAAGTCTTAAAAGAGCCAAGTTTTCAGACCTCTGAACTAGACAATCTTGTGGTCCTTTCCAGCTCTACAATTATATGCTCCTAGAAAGTTCAGCATCTGGAGAAATCCAGCACTTGTCCTTGGATTCCAGCTCCAAAGACACAAATATGCGGTTTTTAGAGTTTTGGAGTTTATCTAGAGTTTATAAAGACCACAATGACACAGATAGTTGTTGGGCATAAAGATGATAGTTGGGATTCAAAGAGGCCAGATGGACCAAGGAAGATAGAAACATCGAAGGTGGGTATTGGATAGTTGTTGCAGCCCAACCTGTTTCCAACTCTCATGGTTCTTCTGCACAAACACCCCTAGAAAGTTGACCCCCACTTTTTCCCGAAATAATCCTTGAAGTATTGGAAGACTACAATCAGGTCTCGCCCAATCCTTCTCTTTGTTAGGCTAGACATTACTTAGTTTCTTCAACCATTCATTGTATACTTTAGCCTCCAGACCATTTATCATCTTTGTTAATCTTCTCTGAACTATTTCTAGAGTCTCAATATCTTTTTTTAGTATTGTGGTGTCCAAAACTGGACACAATATTCCACGTGTGGTCTCACCAGCGGGGTATAAAGAGGTATTAGTGCTTCTACATGAACTTGCAATACCTATACCTGTCTTGATGCAAGGTAGGACTGCAGGAGCTTTTTTGACTGCGACAGAACACTGCTGGCCCACAAGCGTGGTTGTCCACTAGGACGCTTAGATTCCTCTCTCAGGGATTATTTTTTGAATACTTGCATTATTGTTGCATTTTAGTCTGAAATTGGGTTTTTAGTCCTGTTAATGTAGACTGTACCGTTGACTAACATATCAAATCCAGTATCCAATGAAACATAGATAATGGTATTGTCTTTATGTTTCTTATGCTTTGCGAAGAAAAACAGGGAAAATATCTTCGACTTCTTCTGCTAGGATTTGTAATTTCAATCTTTATCTGCCTTTTTCTTGAAGTTCTTCCTCAACTCAACCTTTTTGGGTTGGGTGCCTTCACGTTTTATATCTATTTAAGTGAAGATCCTATCTGTATTCAACCATGATTTTTTCAACTTCTATCCTCAAAACGATGGTAAAGGGGACGACACACCAGAACAACTAGACACAAGGACAGTTTTTCCCTGAATGCCATCACTCTGCTTAACAACCAATTCCCACAACACTGTCAAATAATTTACTAAGACTGTATTACTATTATTCTTCTCTTCCTTACTAGTATCTCTCTCTTCCCACATATTACTATAACCATGTTGCTTGTATCTTTCAATTTATATTGTTTTTATTTGTTTCCTAATATGATTTGATAGCTTATTAGTAACCTTGACTATCACTAAGTGTTGTATCTTTTTATTCTTGATGAATGTATTTTATTCTCCTTATGTACACTGAGAGCATATACACCTAAGGCAAATTCCTTGTGTGTCCAATCACACTTGGCCTATTCTATTCTATTCTATTCTATTCTATTCTATTCTATTCTATTCTATTCTATTCTATTCTATTCTATTCTATTCTATTCCATTCCATTCCATTCCATATATTCTATTCTATTCTATTCTATTCTATTCTATTCTATTCTATTCTATTCTATTCTATTCTATTCTATTCTATTCCATTCCATTCCATTCCATTCCATTCCATTCCATTCCATATATTCTGTTCTATTCCATTCCATTCCATTGCATTCCATTCCTTTCCTTCTATTCTATTCTATTCTATTCTATTCTATTCTATTCTATTCTATTCTATTCTATTCTATTCTATGTTTTGAGCGCCAAATTTCAATCCTGGTTTGAAACTGCATTTGAAGCTAGAAATACAACTTACCAGTTCCTAAGAGAAGAATTGGAAACCACAATCCGAGTAGGTGGCTGTGTGACATGTCAGCGACTGGCATTTCAACAAGATGTAAAGTGAAGCAAAGTCTAATTTCTGCAAAATATAGTCAGGCTAATTTGCATAATATTCTAATGAGGATCTTTATCGTGCTCCAAGGGCTACAGGTTCTCTTTCTTCAATACTTTTCATGTGGTGGAATCAAGGCCTGCCTCTTCAGTGGAAGAGAGATTGCAACTGCAAAACTGTGGGGAAAAAGCTCTTGTAACATTGATTAATTGATTGTTTGATTGCAAAATTGATTTGCTTCATTAGGTAGCTTCCATAAATCATACGAAAAAAAGAACAAAATTTAAAATAATCATACAAGCATGAAACACTTAAACAATAAAAAAAAAGAAACATAGAATAGAAAAATCCAAAAAAGAAGATAGCAAAATGCAGTGTGGGGCATTTTCCTATCAGAGAGAAGTTGCTGCACCTGCAGGAGAATTTTCCCAGGTGACCTTTGAACCAGAGACCAGGAGACAGGTAGAGAGATATATTGGTTTATTGATAACATTAGATTCAAAGATGGACCTCAAGACTCTAAAAAATCCAGTTACTTCTCTGTTGGCCCATCCCATCCTTCAGAATGATCAAGGCTAGGTTGTCCTTGTCAATCATATCATTATTGAACCAACTGTGAGCTATAGCTGCCCCAAGGCCAAAATTATCTTCTTAATTGGGCTCTAGAAGGTCATTGTTCCTTTCTTCTCACCTCTGCTCTGGTCAGACCCTGTTTGGTGTCCAGTTCTGGGCACAGCAGTTCCAAAAGGAAAACAACCAACTGGAGCAGGTGTGAGGAAGCCAAGATGGTGAAAGCTCAAGAAACAAAGCTCTGAAGGACCTGAGTATGTACAGAAAAGATGACCAGGAGAGGAGATACTGTATGAGAGCAACCTTCCAATATCTGAAGAGCTGAAGAAAAACTGTGGACTTATTCTCTGTTGCCCAGCATTAGGAAGAGAACATATGGGCCAGACCTACAAGAAAGAAGATTAAACCTTAGAAGAAACTGCCTGACCGGACAAATTGTACGTCAGTGGAACAGACTGTCATAGGAAACCCCGAGTTCTCCTTCATTGGAGATCTTCACACAGAGCGTGGACCTCTATTGGGAATACTTGAAACAGCTCCTACTGTTTCAGTAGGAGACTAGACCAGGTCAGTAGTTCTCAAACCTGGCAACTTTGAGATGTGAGGACACACACTGCTGGCTGGGGAATTCTGGGGGTTGAAGATCACAAGTTGCCAATGCTGAGAACCATTGATTAGATTTATTTATTTATTTATTTATTTATTTATTTATTTATTTATTTAGTCACAACAATATATGTAGGTATCATACAAAAAGATTATATAGTAAATAAACACATATATGAGTAAATATAAGGAGGTATAAGCATATATAGGAAGAAGAAAAGAAAAACAATAGGACAGGAACGTAAAACTTTTTTATGCATTTATGGTCCTCTTAGGAATGGGGTGAGGTCAATAGTAGAGAGTTTTTGGTTAAAGCTTTTAGGATTATGGGAAGAGACCACAGAGTCAGGTAAAGTATTCCAAGCACTGATGATTCTGTTACAGAAGTCATATTTTCTGCAATCTAGATTAAAGCGGTTGACATTAAGTTTAAATCTATTAGTTGCTCTAATATTATTGCAATTAAAGCTGAAGTAGTGGTGTTAAATAGTTTGACATCATCAGCAAAGAGAACACAATTACTTGAGATGTGGTCACAGAGATCATTAATGTATAGTATAAAGAGTGTTGGTCCAAGAATGCTACCTTGAGGAACGCCACTCTTGACAGGAACAGGATTTGATAAAGCATTGCCAATTTTGACCACTTGTTGTCTGTTAGACAGAAAAGCAGATATCCATTTGTGGAGGGGTCCTGAGATGCCATAGGATGTTAGTTTTAGGAGAAGTTTATCGTGTACTACTGAGTCAAAAGCTTTGCAGAAGTCTATGTAGATTGCATCTATTGATTTGCCTTGATCGAGATTTGAAGTCCATATGTTTTTGCAGTGGAGAAGTTATAAGTTACATGATAATTTTTTCCTGAAACCAAATAGATGATATGAACCCCCAAGATGCCATGAACAGCCTTCCTTGAATAGTTAAAACAACTTCCTCACAAAGAAACTGCAATTATTTGTGTCTGGTGAAGTTAATTCCTGGCATGCTGGCTCTCTATTTTGGCTGCTTTGTCCAGTCCTGCTAGACAGCTGCTGCCATTTCAGGGTAGCATGTGGTTGAAGGCAGCATCAGATATGCCCCTCTCAGGAGCAATGTGTTGTGTTACGTGTTTTCTGGGTGCCAGATGAGGAAGGAGGATGGACTCCTTTCTACAGAAAGGAAGTCTCCTCTTGGCAAAAAGTCTTGTGGTTGTAGAAGGGAGAAGAAGTTTTACTCCATGGGAAAGGCCCGGTGTTGGGCCTGAGTGACCACCAGAGCACTAAGTGGTAGAGCAACTCTGTGGTAATGCTCGGGATTTGAGAGCAAGGCCTGTCTCACCACAACTTCCACCTATAAATTCAGGACTTGTATGGAAGGAGCCCTCCGTGGCTGTACATCTGTGTTTTGGGTTGCACAATTCTACTTCAAAACAGATGAATCTCAGTCCCTGAGTCCAGTTCCCTTCTGACCCACAGGAGCACACGTTCGTCTGACCTCTTGTAATCCCTTCCTCTCAAATCTCTCCACTCTGCAGTGGGGAAGAGAAAAAAAAATGGGTCAGGCCCAGGAGAGAATGTCTAAAGAGATGACTCCCCCCGCATTTTTTTGCCTCTCCTTGCTTGTTTAAGCAATCTCTCCAGTCTTGGTTGGTGGGGGTGGACAAATGATTTTTATAGGTAATCTCTCTGTGTAGAATAGAATAGAATAGAACGGAACGGAACGGAACAGAACAGAACAGAACAGAACAGAACAGAACAGAATAGAATAGAATAGACTTTTTTATTGGCCAAGTGTGATTGGACACATAAGGAATTTGTCTTGGTGCATGTGCTCTCAGTGTACGTAAAAGAAAAGATACGTTCATCAAGGTACAACATTTACAACACAATGATAGTCATAGGTCAATATATCAATATAAATCATCAATATAAATCATAAGGATACAAGCAACAAAGTTATAGTCATACAGTCATAAGTGGAAGGAGATAGGTGATGAAAACAATGAGAAGATTAATAGTAGTGCAGATTTAGTCAACAGTTTGACAGTGTTGAGGGAGTTATTTGTTTAGCAGAGTGATGGCATTCAGGAAGAAACTGTTCTTGTGTCTAGTTGTTTTGGTGTGCAGTGCTCTTTAGTGTCGTTTTGAGGGTAGGAGTTGAAACAGTTTATGTCCAGGATGTAAGGGGTCTGTAAATATTTTCACAGACCTCTTTTTGACTCGTGCAGTATACAGGTCCTCAATGGAAGGCAGGTTGGTAGCAATTGTTTTTTCTGCAGTTCTAATGATCCTCTGAAGTCTGTGTCTGTCTTGTTGGGTTGCAGAACCAAACCATGACAGACTCAGTAATTCCTCTGTAGAACTGGATCTGTAGCTCCTTGGGCAGTTTGAGCTTTCTGAGTTGGCGCAGAAAGAAAGTTCTTTGTTGAGGTTCTTGATGATGTTTTTGATGTTAGCTGCCCATTTGAGATCTTACGATATGATAGAGCCTAGAAATTTGAAGGTTTCTACTGTTGATACTGTGTTGTCTAGTATTGTGAGAGGTGGAAGTATGGAAGGGTTATTCCTAAAGTCTACCACCATTTCTACGGTTTTGAGTGTGTTCAGTTCCAGATTGTTCCGGTCACACCACGAGGCTAGTTCAACCTCCCATCTGTATGCGGATTCATCATTGTCTTAAATGAGACCGATCACTGTTGCGTCATCTGCAAACTTCAGTAGTTTAACAGATGGATCATTGGAGATGCAGTCATTGGTATACAGAGAGAAGAGAAGTGGGGAGAGCACACAGCCTTTGGGGGGGGGGGGGTTGTGCTAATTGTACAGGTATCTGATGTGGTTCTGCTTAGCTTCACCTGCTGCTTCCTGTCTGTTAGGAAGCTTATGATCCACTTACAAGACTTTTCAGGTACCTGTAGCTGGTTGAGCTTAGTTAGAAGAGTGTCTGGAATGATGGTATTGAATGCTGAACTGAAGTCTACAAAGAGGACCCTTGCGTAGGTCTTTGGAGATTCAAGATGTTGTAGGATGTAGTGCAGAGCCATATTAACAGCATCATCTGTTTATCTATTTGCTCAGTATGCAAATTGCAAGGGGTCTAACAGTGATGGTTTTCAAGTGGGACAGCACCAGCCTTTCAAAGGTTTTCATGACTACAGATGTTAGAGCAACTGGTCTTTAGTCATTCAGTTCCTTGATGGTGGGCTTCTTCGGCACTGGGATGATAGTAGAGCATGTATGAGCAAACGTAACAGTAACACAACAGGGAACACACTGAGGTATTTGTGTAGTGTACTGGGGGATGCACTTGAATCTATTTATTTATTTATTTATTTATTTAAATTGACATGTATTTTGTGCCTGTTTATTCTCTTGTAATCCCTTCCTCTCCAATTTCTCTGCCGTGCAAGGGGTCAGGGAAAGGAAAATTCAGACCAGGCACAAGACGGTGCATACTAAGTATTTTATTTTATTTTTTTATTTTTTCACATTTTTATACCACCCTTCTCCGAAGACTCAGGGCAGGTACAGCAGATAAAAACAACAATAATCCAAAATTTTTTTAAAATACAATACCAAGTTTAAAAATCTAATTTAAATGCTGTATGATTAAAAATATTAAATAAGAAAATTACAAAAAGATAAAAACCCCTGTTAAAAGCCCATTAAAAACCTACAATATTAAAATCAATCAGGCCAGCCCCACTTGGTGAAAAAAGAAGGTCTTGAGCTCGCGCTTAAAGGTCCGAAGATCAGGGAGGAGACGGAGTCCCACCGGCAACTCGTTCCACAGGGTCGGGGCCCCCACAGAGAATGCTCTTCCCCTGGGGGCCACCAGCCGACATTGGTTGGCTGACGGCACCTTAAGGAGGCCCTCCCTGTGAGAGCGCACAGTATAATGGCAATCATTCATGTAGGACACCGAGAAGTAATTGGTATTTTCTCTTTTATTGTGGATTGTATGGTTTTTGTATTGCTTGGCTTGGCTCTTCTGGATTTGGTTAGCAGGAGTGCCGAAGATTGATTGTTCCTTTTACTTTGTCTTTTTGGGCCTTGTGGCCAGAGGGTGGTCCCTACACGGAGCAGCAGGAGAGGGAAATCTGGGCAGAACTGGACTTGGGGGGGGGGGGACAGGGAATTTAACAGGACGTGACTTGGAATCTTCTTCTATCCCATCCTAGAAATGCAAATCCTCAGCTGTGCCAAAGCTCCTGGCACGGAAGAGGTGGAACAGGGAGGAAAATGGTGGTATTTTGTGATGATCCCACTCCATCTCTCTGGAGATCCAGCCTCAGGGCACACCTGCCTCTCCCTTCCTGCCAGCCCATCTGGGAATTCACTTGGCTTAGTCCAGTGCAGCATGCTCCCCATGAAAAGGGAAACCTGGAGAGAGCCGGGCTGGGCCTCCATTATGTAGCATAATTCCTGGCATGGTGGTTCTCTGTTTTGGCTCCTTTGCCCTGGCATGACAGCTAGACAGCAGGAGCTTGAAGGCAGCGTCAGATGTCTCCCCTCCCACAGTGGCTTGTGTTCTACCTGTTCTGTGCACCAGATGAGGAAGTACGACGGATCCATCCCCTTCTGCAGAAAGGAAGTTTCTGCTTGGCAAATGGTCCTGTGGTCGTACAAGGAGGAAGAGGTGAATCCCATGGAAATACCCATCGTTGGGTGACCACAAGCGCACTCACAGCCAGAGCAAGTCTGTGGCAACTCCCTGGAGACAAAACATAAGACCTCTCTGACTATAACTCCCACCTGCAAATTCAGGACTTCTAAGAGTGGAGCCCTCCATGGAGGCACACCCGTGTTTTGGGGTGCACAATTCCACTCCAAAACAGATTAATCTCAGTCCCCGAGTTGAGTTTCCTTCCGAGCCACGGGAACTCTGTTTTGACTGGCTTGGCTTGACTTGACTGGCTTGGCTTGATCCTCATCACACTTAAGCATCACACTTAAGCATCACACTTATTCAAGGCTTGTTTTAATTGCGTTTGATGTACAAAAGAGGAAAAGAGAACAAAAGGCACTGAAACATCATGGAAAACCAATGAAGTAAGCAATTAAGAAAAAGGGAGAAAAATACCTAGATAATATGTATATTATATTGTAAATTGTAAACATATACAAACAGGGAAAAATCAACGTATTAAACCTTGACTTTATTGAAAAATAATTGTTTCTCAGTATTTTTTTCTTCTTCAGTATTTTTTTTTCTTCTGTCAATGTGAATCCAACATCTTTGGATAGTGGTGTTGCTTCAGAAAATACATGCCACTGTTAATCTTGCAGCTGGGCTGGATGGCACACAATAGAACATAGAATAATAGAGTTGGAAGGGACCTTGGAGGTCTTCTAGTCCAGCTCCCTGCTCATGCAGGAGACCCTAGACCATTTCAGACAGATGGTTGTCCAATCCCTTTTTGAAAACCTCCAGTGATGGAGCACCCACAACTTCTGAAGGCAAGTCATTCCACTGATTCATTGTTCTTATTGCTAGGGAATTTTTCCTTAGTTCTAGATTGCTTCTCTCCATCCATTGTTTCTTGTCTTGCCTTCTGGTCCTTTGGTAAATAGGTTGGCCTCCTCTTCTTTGTGGCAGCCCCTCAAATATTGGAACACTGTTATCATGTCTTCCCTAGTCCTTCTTTTCACTAGATTAGACATACTCAATTCCCGTAATGGCTGGCTTTGCTGTATTCATGAGCTGCTGTTAGATTCCCGATGACTCGATGGTAGTGGAGTGGGCAAAGACCATGCCTAGACTACAGATAGTCCCCATTGCTACTGGGTTTGGTTTTAACAGATTAACAGAGCTGGAAGGGACCTTGTAGGTCTTCTAGTCCAACCCCCCATTTCTGACAAATAGCAGTCCAGTCTCTTCTTGAAAGTGCTTGTTTAAGTGGTCTTTGCAGCCTGCAAGGGGGCAGGGGATTAAAAAAACAACAAGTCGTTTCTATAGGTAATCTCTCTGTGTATCAGCAACCTTGAAACAGAAGAGTAACACAAGAGGAAACACACTGAAATGTTTGTGTAGTGCGCTTGGGGATGCTAGTACCACCATATTTGTATGTCTGTCTGTCTGTATTATTTATTTATTCCGCTTTTAATCCGCTTTTAATCCGCTTTTAGACCCCTTGCAATTTGCATACCGAGCAAATAGATCAACAGATGATGCTGTTAATATGGCTCTGCACTACATCCTACAACATCTTGAGTCTCCAAAGACCTATGCAAGGGTCCTTTTTGTAGACTTTAGTTCAGCATTCAATACCATCATTCCAGACATTCTTCTAACTAAGCTAAATCAGCTACAGGTACCGGAACAGACTTGTAAGTGGATCACAAGCTTCCTAACAAACAGGAAGCAGCAGGTGAAGCTAAGCAAGATCACATCAAATACCTGTACAATTAGCACAGGGGCCCCCAAGGCTGTGTGCTCTCCCACTTCTCTTCTCTCTGTATACCAATGACTGCATCTCCAATGATCCATTTGTTAAGCTACTGAAGTTCGCAGATGACACAACAGTGATTGGTCTCATTCGAGACAATGACGAATCCGCATATAGGCGAGAGGTCGAGCGACTAGCCTTGTGGTGCAACCAAAACAATCTGGAACTGAACACACTCAAAACCGTAGAAATGGTGGTAGACTTTAGGAAAAACCCTTCCATACTTCCACCTCTCACAATACTTGACAACACAGTATCAACAGTAGAAACCTTCAAATTTCTGGGTTCTATCATATCGCAAGATCTCAAATGGACAGCTCACATCAAAACATCATTAAAAAGGACAACAAAGAATGTTCTTTCTGCGCCAACTCAGTAAGCTCAAACTGCCCAAGGAGCTGCTGATCCAATTCTACAGAGGAATTATTGAGTCTGTCATTTGCACCTCTATAACTGTCTGGTTCGGTTCTGCAACCCAACAAGAAAAACACAGACTTCAGAGGATAATTAGAACTGCAGAAAAAATAATTGCTACCAACTTGCCTTCCATTGAGGACCTGTATACTGCACGAATCAAGAAGAGGGCCGTGAAAATATTTGCAGATCCCTCGCATCCTGGACATAAACTGTTTCAACTCCTACCCTCAAAAGCGCTATAGAGCACTGCACACCAGAACAACTAGACACAAGAACAGTTTTTCCCGAAGGCCATCACTCTGCTAAACAAATAATTCCCTCAACACTGTCAGACTATTTACTGAATCTGCACTACTATTAATCTTCTAGTTCCCATCACCAATCTCTTTCCACTTATGACTGTATGACTATAACTTGTTGCTGGCAATCCTTATGATTTATATTGATATATTGATCATCAATTGTGTTGTAAATGTTGTACCTTGATGAACGTATCTTTTCTTTTATGTACACTGAGAGCATATGCACCAAGACAAATTCCTTGTGTGTCCAATCACACTTGGCCAATAAAATTCTATTCTATTCTATTCTATTCTATTCTATTCTATTCTATTCTATTCTATTCTATTCTATTCTATTCTATTCTATTCTATTCTATTCTATTCTATTAAATTTATATGCTTTTGATGTGTAGTCTACATTCCTTGCCTGTTTATTCTCTTGTAATCCCTTCCTCTCCAATTTCTCTGCTGTGAAAGAAAAACCTCAGGTCAGGCACAGGCCCATGAGTACTGACTGCAAGGGTGATCACCTGACTGAAGGACATTATGAATGTGGATTGTGGAATCTGTTGCGGATCGTAAATTTTTGTATTGTGTAGTTTGGCTGTCTTGGATTTAACCAGTAGGAGTGGTGAAGGTTGATTGTTCCTTTCACTTTGTCCTTGTGGGCTTGTATGAATGGCCTTTGATCAGAGGGTGGCCCCTACATGGAGCAGGTGGGGTGAGGGAAGGACACATCATTGACTAATTTCCCCTAATTTATATTTGCATACAATCCAGGGGTAGTCAACCTTTTTATACCTACCGCCCACTTTTGTATCTCTGTTAGTAGTAAAATTTTCTAACCGCCCACCGGTTCCACAGTAATGCACTGTGTATTGTCGTCTGCGCATGCCTCTCGCGCATTGTGGATTGGGTTTGGGGGGGGGGGGCCGGCTACTAGCTCTGCTTGTCTGTTATAGCTGGGTGGTATGGGGGGAAATGCACAAGCTATTCTGGGACGAGGCTCTTTTGTTTGCGGTCGCACTATAGCGCCATTTAGTTTCACTTACGTTACGTGAACTAAACTTATGCGCGGGCTATACAAATAGTATATTTTCAGAAATTTAAATTGTCACAGGGAATTTTATGAAAACCTAATGAAAATGTTTTTAAATAATGCTATGAATTTTTTAAAAAAAGTCAATTAAATTAAAAAAAAGGAAAGTGCTTCAGTATCGGACAAAACCCCTACTGCCCACCATGAAAGCTGGAACACCCACTAGTGGGCGGTAGGGAGCAGGTTGACTACCACTGCATTAGAAATTGGGTGATACCTTTATAGAAAAAAGTCATCCAGATTTGAAAACGCTACAAACTTCCAGAAAACAATAAAAGAACTTTCCATTTGATTTCTTCCAAGCTTCCCACCCTATCTTACTTCTGCAATTCTCCCATGTTGATTGAGGACAGCCATTGTTCCACCTTTGCTCTTTTGTGGTCAAAACTTCTCCATTTTTCAAGCTCGTCATCTCAATCTTCTTCGTTAGCCTTGCAAGGTAGTCCAGACAAGAGGCACAACCAGGAGTATTTTTTTTAAAATTTATTTATTTATTTTCATCAAGCATGTACTTTATGACAGATAGAAGTGTAAACATAATTATAAATACATGAAAAGGATATGAATAAAAGAAAACATTAGGACAGGGACGGAAGGCACGCTGGTGTGCTTATACCACGCCCCTTACAGACATCTTAGGAATGGGGTGAGGTCAACAGTAGACAGTCTAAAGTTTTGGGGATTTGAGGAACAGAGTCAGGTAATGCATTCCAGGCGTTGACAACTCTGTTACTGAAGTCGTATTTTCTGCAGTCTAGTATGGATCGGTTTACCATGAGTTTGTATCTATTGTGTGCTCCTGTATTGTTTTGGTTGAAGCTGAAGTATTCATTGGCTGGTAGGACATTGTAGCAGGTGATTTTATGTATTACACTTAGGTCAGACTGAAGACAGCAAAGTGTCTTCTATTATTGACCTCACCCCATTCCTAAGAGGTCCATAAGGGGCGTGCATAAGAGCACAAGCATGCCTACCGTTCCTGTCTTATTGTTTCCTTTCGCTATATCCAATTAATATAGTTATTACACACTCATACTTATATATATATGCTTATATATTGTATAGTTATTTCATGCTTATGCTTATATATACTGTGTGACAAAATAAATAAATAAAAGTTCTAAATTGTCTAAGCCCAAAATTTCAAGTCTGGTGGCATAAGGTATTCTGTTATGAGCAGAGGAGTGGAGGACTCTTCTTGTGAAATATCTCTGGACTTATTTGATTGTATTAATGTCCAATATGCAGTGCGGGTTCCAGTCAGATGAGCTGTATTCAAGAATTGGTCTGGCAAAAGTTTTGTATGCCCTAGTTTGCAGTTCAATATTACCGGAGAAGAAGCTACGCAAGATTAGGTTAACAACTCTTAATGCTTTTTTAGCAATGCCGTTACAGTGAGCTCTGGCATTTCGATCATTTGAGATGAGTACTCCAAGATCTTTGACAGAATGAGGGTCATCTGTTAGGTTGTATCCGTCCAGCTTCTACTTTGTGTTCTGATTTTTTTTGCCAATGTGTAAGACAGAGCATTTGTTGGTTGAGATTTGGAGTTGCCATTCTGACACATAGTCAAGGTCTTTTTGTAGAGTAGCAGCATTGTCAGTGGTGTGGAATAGTTTTACATCATCTGCAAAGAGAATGTAGTTGCTTATAATGTGATCGCAAAGGTCATTTATATAAAGTGTAAAGAATGCGGGTCCTAAAATGCTGCCTTGGGGGACATCGCTGTTAACAGGTGCAGGGTTAGATAAGGCATTCCCTATTTTGACCTGCCTGTTTGATAGGGAACGCAGCTATCCATTTATGGAGGAATCTGGAAATGCCATAAAATTTTAGTTTTAGAAGACCTATTTTCATTGCATTAATGAAATCTGCAAGCCCCAAAGTAAATTTCTCTCTTCCTGCCTCTCCCAAGGCCAATCCTCCACACCATCACACACCCTCGGTTAATCTTCTCAAGATCAAATGGGAGGAAGTGGGATCCTGTGGGAGGGTTCTTCTACTCCCTAATATTCTTATAATGACTTGAATAGAAATGTAGGCTCTGATTCATATCATATATCATGTATCTGTCATATGTCATATAGAATAGAATAGAATATAATTTTTTATTGGCCGAGTGTGATTGGACACACAAGGAATTTGTCTTGGTGCATATGCTCTCAGTGTACATAAAAGAAAAGATACCTTCATCAAGGTACAACATTTACAACACAATTGATGGTCAATATATCAATATAAATCATAAGGATTGCCAGCAACAAGTTATAGTCATACAGTCATAAATGGAAAGAGATTGGTGATGGGAACTATGAGAAGATTAATAGTAGTGCAGATTCATCATATCAATCACAAAGTTGATTAGGGGATTGTTTGGAGGATAAAACATACAATGAATGGTTGCAGGAACTGGGCCTGGCTAGTCTAGTGAAGAGAAGGACCAGGGGAGACAGGATAGCAGAGTTTCAATATTTTGAGGGGCTGCCATGGAGAGGAGGAAGGGGGTCAAGCTATTTTCCAAGGCAGCCGAAGGCCAGACAAGGAATAATGGATGATAGAAACTGATCAAGGAGAGATTCAACCTGGAAATAAGGAGAAATTTTCTGACAGAACAATCCACCCATGGAACAGAAGTTGCCTTCGGAAGTTGTGGGAGCTTCATCCCTGGAGGCTTCCAAGAAGAGACTGGGCTGCCATCGGTCAGAACTGGTGTAGGGCAGGGGTCCTCAAACTATGGCCTGTGGGCCGGATGCTGCCCACCTAGACCATTAATCCAGCCCACGTGGGACCATGAGGCTGCCCCACCCACATCACCCTGGCCACCCACCAGGCCCCACTCTTCAGCTGAGCGCAGGGCTTTCCTTCGCGAGCTTCATGGGCTGGAACTGGAAAGTAAGGCCAACATTTTTGGCTGGCAGAGTGCTACTGGAGGTGGGGGGGGAGGCCAAAAATAGGGCACACGGATGCCCTGGGAGGCTCCACGCACCCCATTTTTATCCCGCAGAGTGCAACTGGAGTCGGGGGATGGTGTTTTTGGCTCCCCCACCTCCAGAAGATAGACAGAGACAGAAAGAGAGAGAGAGAGAGAGAAAGGTAGACAGAGAGAGAGAGAGAGAGAGAGAGACAGAGACAGAGAGACAGACAGAGAGAGAGAGAAGAGAGGAGAGAAGAGACACACAGAGAGACAGAGATAGAGAGAGGCAGGCACACAGAGAGAAGAGACACACACAGAGCGAGAGAGGCAAAGAGAGAGAGGGAGAGGGAGGGGAGAGAAGAGAAACAAACAAGAGAAGAGACACAGAGAGAGGGAAAGAGAGATTGAGAGAGAGAAAAGACAGAGAGAGGGGGGGAAGAGAGAGAGACACACAGAGGGAGACAGAGAGATAGAGAAAGTGAGTGTCTGTGAGAGAAAGAGAGAGAGACAAGAGAGAGTTCGGAAGGGCGACTTCCTCACTTCTATTGACCTCACTGAAGCTTATCTTCATATCCCTATTCTCCCAGTTCATAGAAAGTTCCTCCGGTTTTGTTAGAAAGAGGTTCACTATCAATATAGGGCCCTGCCATTTGGGTTGTCTTCTGCCCCGAGGGTTTTCACCAAAATTTTGGCTGCTTTGGCAGCTCATCTTAGGGCCATCCCTATTCGACTCTATTGTTATTTGGAAGATATTTTAATTTTATCATCGTCAGAGTCGATGGCCAGAAGGGACCTACAGATTGTAATTCAGACTCTTTCATTGCATGGTTTCTCTATTAACATAGAGAAGAGTCATTTGTCCCCTTCAACCTGTTTACTCCACTTAGGAGCTAATACTGATTCAGTATCAGGCAGAGTCTCTTTATCACAGGAGAGACAGGATAGTATCAGATCTTTAGCTGGTTCCTTACTGAAGGGAAGTAGAGTTTCCTTGCTGTCATTATCCCAACTCTTGGGAAAGATGATATCGACCATTTCCATCATTCCATGGGCGAGATTTCATTCTAGAGACCTCCAATGGTTCCTGTTGCCATTCCAAAGAGCGGGCACAGGCTATTCCACTTCCAAAGTTCTGCTGCCCAAGGAGGTTTGCAGGTCCTTCTTCTGGTGGTTGTCATCGGCGATTTCAAGGGTTCTCCTTTGCACGAG
>NC_080555.1:14220548-14242732 GCF_028640845.1 Ahaetulla prasina
GTTTTTAAAACTCTTTCAATAAAAAAATAAAATAGAAACAGAACCTGGCAGCTGAATTGCTTACAGGGACCTGGAAGACAAAGCGAACATCAGATGGACTTCATCCAGGCACCCTGGGAGTTCTGTGATCCAGTTTGTCTCCCTTGACCTCAATGCAACATGCACAGCAGAAAACCCTGCTAGTCAGGCATCCAGGACGGTCTCCTTAAAGCAAGTTTGTGCAGGTAAGTTTTTCTCTTCTTAAAAGAGGCTGTGAGACCAAAGATGAATCTGAGATTCTCTGGAGTGGTATAAGGTCTCCTACTTGAGCAGGGATATCAAACTCAATTTCATTGAGTTGGGCTACAACCAACAATCCACAAAGAATTCTGTGCAAACAGTCATGAAGCAGTTCATGATTACAGTCATGAAGCATTACTTCCTACCATCACCAATTATATTCCTTTAATTTTTCCTCTTTTGATCAAGTTGAGGGGAAGGAATCTCCAACTGGCATTGGAAATCCTATTTAGCCTTTTAGTTTTCCATTTCCATCGGATTCCATATGTGGCATTAAGGACTAGAAAATAGCTGGCTGAGGATTTTTTCCAGCTCTGAAGCCACTTAGCATCTGAGCATTTCCTGAGATTGACAACTGAGGCACATTGGCTGCATCTTTCCCTTGTCTTTGAGTAAGACTCACTTGCAAAGTTTCTTTTGAATCCCATCTAGACCATTTCCAACAAAAGAAACTGGCTCTGCAGACAATATATAGCTTCTTAAACTTAGGTACCACTCCACATTGCTTTACAGACAATGCAATGCAGAGCTTCAGCAAAGCTGACCAATTAATTTGGGAGAATTCTTTGCTGGACAGATCTCTGGATGATGAGGTGACAATGACCTGCAAAGACATTCCACTTAATGAATTATTTTATGTTTATCTAGGAAAATTTAGACTGTTGGATAGAAATGTATTTTCAACTTGGTGGAGGATGGTCTTTTAAACCTGTTCTAAACATTTCTTTGTTTAAAATAGAGTGTTCAAGAAATATCCATCTGGGTTCAGTTCAATGGGACAAGACACCAAACATGGAGGCTGCTTGGAAAGATGGTTTAATGGTGGCCAGGATCACAGGAGATCCTGAACAGAAAACTGAGATCCTGTGTGCTCCTGGTTTTATGCTTTTTCTGAGCTTTGAACTTTCTGGGGCTGAAATTCTGATTGGTTGTCAGACTATTGGGTCTTAGCTAACATTTATGTTCTACTGAGCCTTGCTGGCTGATGTAATCTTAGGTGCCATGTGATGAGATGGTAGACTAATTTTTTTTTTAATTCAAAAGTTTACAAAATTTTTTTTCCTCTCCTCCTTCACAAGACTTCCCGGAACAGGCACAAGGTATAGTTAAAAATAAAACATACATATTCTAAAATTTCATAACTTAATTATATATCATCAATTCCTAACTTCAAAACAATCAAAATAATACATCATAATCATTCAAAACAGTCTGATAACTCTTAGTCTGATATCTCGTTGAATATAGTCAATCCATTTTTCCATTCCTTTAAGTATCTTTCTTTATTATCTTTCAAAAGGCTGATATCTTCCATCTCAATTGGCAACTTAATATCCATTCTTCTATTGTACTTCTTTTTCTTCCAGTATTGTTCTATTAATAATCTGCTGTTATTAGGTTTAAAATCAATTTAATCTCAATTACTGTACAATTAATAATTCCCAACAGAAAAATTAGGAACTTTATCTTCTTTTCAAAACATTTTGTAAAATCCACCAAATTTTTATCCAAAATTATGTCCTTACAAGTCCACCAAATGTGAAAATATGTAGCGTCATCACAATTACATCTCCAACATTTTGCTTGCATATCTGGATACATACGATAATTTTTAGGATCTAGATGCCATCTATAAAACATTTTATAAAAGTTTCCTCAGATTCTGTGCCTGCGTGAATTTAACATTTCTAACCCAAATTTTTTTAAGTTTCCAATAATATTGGCTCCTGAAAATTTTGTGCCCACTTTATCCTTTACCAAGTCTTTCAGAATCTATTTCAAGTAACACATTATACAATCTCTTTATATGCTCCTGAGACTGATTTCTAATTTGCTTTTCTGCTCTATACCAATTTTCTGATCTCCTTCCATCTATCTCATATTGAAACCAAGTATAATTTTCCTTCCTCTCTTAATACTTGCAGAGATTTTAACTGCAAATTACCTCTTTCAGTATACAAAGATCTTTATATGTAATCATTTCCTGATTCTGTTCTATGTTTATATTTTCTATTGTATGTCTAGGACTTGCCCATATAGGAACCTTATAATTTAGTTTGTAAGAGTATTTTTCCAAACACGCATGAAGGGCATTTCTTAGCACATGATTTTTAAAGGCCTTATCCACTTTTTGTCATAAATTAAATATGCATGCCATCCATATAGCAAATCATAACCTTCTATATTCAAAATTCTGTCCTCTGTTAAATTAAACCAATCACTTATTGCAGAGAGAGCAGCTGCTAATATAATTTAAAATTAGGCATTTTAAACCTCCCTTTTTTTCATTTTCATTTTTACCTTCCCATATAAATTTGTTAATTCCTTCTGCCATTCCTCAAGATTCTTATCTTTCTTAATTATTGGTATCATCTGAAAGAGGAATAAAATCTAGGTAAAACATTCATTTTAATAGCAGCAATTCTCCCCAGCAAAGATAATTGCAATTTTTTCCAAACAATCAACTCCTTCTGAACCTTTTGCCATAAAACCTCATAATTATTCTTATACAATTTCACATTTGACGATGTAATATAGACCCCTAAGTATTTAACCTTCTTTACAATTTCAAATCCTGTTATTTCCTCTAGTTTTTCTTTCTGTTGTCTGACCATATTTTTTATTATCACTTTTGTCTTTTTCTGATTTACCTTAAACCCTGAAACCTTCCCATATTGATCAATTATTTCCAACAAGATTTACTAGAATTTATAGGGTTTGTTAAAGTAATCACCAAATCATCTGCAAAAGCTCTTATATTCATATTGTCTAACTTAATTCCCTCTCCTCCTTTCACGTATTTTATCCAATAATGGTTCTAAAGTTAAAATAAACAATAATGGTGATAAAGGACATCCCTGTCTTGTTCCTTTCGCAATCTTAAAAGGTTCTGTTAAGCTACCATTGATTATAATCTGTGCTGTTTCCATAAATTGCCCTAATTATTCTTAAAACCATCTCCAAATTGCATCTTTTCTATTAATTTAAATAAAAAATCCCAATGCAATCGATCAAAAGCTTTCTCTGCATCGAGAAAAATAAATGCTGCTGGAATAAAAATTTTCTTTTCTAAACACTCCAGTAAATTAACAATCTGCCTAACATTATTCCTCATCTGTCTCCTTTATAAATCCAGATTGATCATTATGAATTCTTACAAAATCAACATTAATCTATTAGCTATTATTTTTTTGTTTTTTCCTTAAAATTGTATATAACCACCTACAGGTCTATTTGCATTACAAAAGTATTATGTTTGGCATATTGTATATTTGTTGCCACCTGATCAGTCATTATCATATTAAATTGATTCTATAACTTTATTGCATCTTTAAGTTTTTGATCATGGATTATGTATTAATAATTGTTGTTTCTTATAAATTTCCTCTTCTAAATATAGCTCTTTGTTGCTTATTTCTCTGTATTATTAATATATTAATACACCTCTCATAAAAGCTTTACTGCCCCAAACCATTTCTATCGATGTTTTGTTATTCAAATTATAATTAAAATTCTTTCATCTGCTTTTTACATTGATTTACATTATCCTGATATCTAAACAAATTTTCATTTAATCTCCAAGTTCTTCTACCTTCTTTTCCATATTGCAATTCCATCCAAACAGGACTATGATCAGACAAACATCTTGGAAATATCTTAGTTTTTTTCACCTTACAAAGCAAACCATTAGAAATTAAAATAAAATCAATGTGAGAAGGATTGATGCCTATCAGAGAAAAAGTAGTCTCTTTCCTCCAATTGCAGTCTCCATACATCTCTCTCAAAAATCTTCTATCATGTCAAAAAGGATTTACTTTCATGTGCAGGTATCTTCTTAGAAAAAATTCTCTTGTCCTTTAAATTATCTATTACTCCATTCCAATCTCCCAATAAAATACGATTTATAATCCCATAGAATCAACTTATCATAACATTCTAAATTTTCTTGGCTGATTGGGTGCATATATACCAACAAGAGAGTCCTTTTTGTTTCTATTAGTTCAATAGCAATATATCTTCCGTGAATATCTGCTCTATTAACTTGGCTGGTATATCTTTTCTCAAATAAACCACTATATTTTCTCCAAAGCTGAAGCAACAAAATGTTTACCTAACTTTGAGTTTATTAGGTACTTTTGATCTGATAATTTAATATTTTCTTGTAAGCAAACATCATTTTAAATTGTTTCAAATAATGAAATATTTTCTTCTCTTCAGCTGAGTTCAAACCATTGACATTCCAAGTCAAGATTTTATTTGCCATTACTGGGCTGCTTTGAGCAATCAACTGAAGATCGTCCTCCGTATCTTGATACTCCTCCACCGCTTCTGTAGCAGAATCCTGAACTTTACTTTGAGTTTGTTATCCTTTCTTTACGCTTAAGGGCTCCCCTCGTCAGTCTTTGTTCTTGTGGTTGTTCCTCTGATGGTAACATCACTGGAATCCTCTTCCACACCCATTTGAGTCTCTTGAATTCTTTTTCTATTATTTCTATTTCAATTTCAGCACTGTAGAAAGAAAATCTTTGGCCTTAAGCACTGTGTCAATGTCTCCTTCCTGATAATACACTGTCAAACCTCCCATCTGAATCTGGTATTTCTTAAGTTCTTGTGTGAAAATGTAAAGTCCTTTTCATCCCTTAACATCTTGGGAGGAATCTCTTTCAAAACCTTCAACTATTTTCAAGTTTTCTGAAAAGCAACTTGCAAAATTTGATTCCTCACTGTTCTTTTCAAAAATAAACCACAATGTCTCTAGGAAGTTTTTTGCCTAGCAACCCAAGAATTAACTCTATAAATTTTGTCAATTTGATAAGCAACCTCTTGTGGATCAAGTTCAATAAATTCAGCCAGAGCTGATAAAATTTTTAAATCTTCCTCCTCATTCAAAACCCCTAATTCTCAGAGCTCATTCTTATGCATCACCACCACTTGATCTTCATTTTTATCCAATTTGATTTGCATTCCCCATTCTATTTTCTATTTTTGATTTGACTGAACAATTTCTTGCTCCTCCTCCTCCAGTCTTTTGCCAAACCTTGAAAAGCCATCAAGATATCTTCTCTTATTTTATTATTCTCTTTTATTTCTTCTCTTATTTTCTCATTATTATCCATCTCCTTAAACCTTTCTTCAGACACTTTCCTTGCTCTTTAATCAGATCTTCTAAAGCTGGTTCAGAACCCTTCTGCCCCAGTCTTAGGTGGTTTAGTAGCCATTTCAGTTTTAAAATTCACAAAATATAAGTCTAGAAACTTCTCTTTCCCTTTAAGTATAGGAGAGCTCAGTTCACTTCATTAAAATCCACATATATTTCTTATCTTCTTAGTTGCACAGACTGTTTGAAATTCCATTTCACTCTCCCGTTCAGGCGCCATCTTTAAGAGTCAATTAAAACAAAGGAAAAAATTTCTCTTTTTAAAAGGTAGAAGTCAGAAATCAAAAATACTTGCAATCCAATAATTGTCCGCTGGCACTCATTCCGTCTGCTTAAAGAGATCCATGAAGATAAGACAATTAGCAGAGATGGACACTTTCTTCTTTTCCTGCTTTTGCAGGCACGCACTGAAGTCGGAGGATGGCAGGAATATTTATGGGACCCATCCCCACTCTGCTTAATTAAAACAAAGCCTCTGGGAGGTCTACCTTTCCTGCTCTTATCTTTCCTTTCATCCAGGAAAAGATTAAAGCCGGCTTTTCCTGGCTTTTCGATGTTCAGTCGGGCCTTTAGCTCAGCGAAGAGGTGGAGCCACGGAAGCCTGAGGCTAATCCTTCATCCTGAGACCAATAAATCCCATCACCAGCTGAATCTTCTGTGTTGTAGATAGATGTCTTTTGTCTTTCTGGGGCTATTAACATCTTTCCAGAGCATGTTTCTCCTTTTCTCATCGAAAGGTGAATATTCTGCTTAAAATATTTCCTAGAATATTTCATTCTTCTAGGATTGCATTCTACAAAAATGCTTCAAGCCATTCAGTTGCATTTGATGAATGCTTCTTCCATTCATTTGCAAGCCTTAACTCAGACATATGATAATGATCTCATTTATGACTTTTGCTCATTCCTCCTGTTTTCAGATTGTTTGGTGCTTCATTTTTTAATTTTATTTATGTCATAACAGTATATACAAGCATAAGCATGAAAATTATAACATAAGCATATTGAGTATAAGTATGTAATCTATATTAATTGGTTATTAATTGGATATAATGAAAGATGACAGGGATTACGCTTGTGATGCACATTACAGACCTCTTAGGAATGGGGTGAGTCAATAATAGAGTTTTGTTTAAAGCTTTGGGGATTTTGAGAACCAAAAGTCAGGTAGTATGTTCCAAATATTAATAACTTTTAAGTCATATTTTCTGCAATCAAGATTGAAGCTTAACAGTTTAAATCTGTTTGCTCTTCTATTGTTATGATTGAAGCTGAGTAGTCTTCAAAGGAAGGACATTGCATAGATCATTCTATAAGTTAGGTCTTATCAAAGCAGAGTTCTAAGTTTTCTAAATTCAAGATTTCAAGTCTGGTGGCATAAGGTATTTTGTTGAATTCAGAGGTGGAAAACTCTTCTTGTAAAATATTTCTGGACATTCAATTGTTGATGAAAATGATATGGGTTCAGACAGGTGAGCTGTATTCAATGGTCTAGCAAATGTTTTATAAGCTCTGGTTAGCAAATAGTGTTTCTGGAGAAGAAGCAGATTAGGTTTACCAGTGGGTTCTAAATTTTTGCTATCGGTTCTGTGGGTGACTTATTTGTGGGCCGGCTTGATGGTCATGTGACAGTGGGTGTGGCTTGATGGCTGGGTAGGCATGGCCAACTCAAGTCTCTCATGTCAAGATCCTGGCCTCCCATCCCAACCATTCCTTGTCAGCCTCAATGTATCTATAGTTCTGCAAAATGTTGTTCATCTTTTCAACTTATTATCTACATACTATAGATCAGGGTTCTCCAAACTTGGACTTTAACTCCCAGAATTCCTCAGCCAGCTTTGCTGTCTTAAAATCTTGGAAGGTTAGAGACCTCTGCTATCGATGCACTTTCATGGACCACTGAAAGGATGGCTCACATGGTTCATGTGATAGGCAACAGGCTTTTAAGGGCTTCTAGAAAGAAGGCTATTTTCCAAAGCACCAGAAGGCAAAACAAGAAACAATGGATGGAAACTCAACAAAGAGAAGCAACCTAAAACTAAAACAAACTTCCTGACAATGTGAACCTATAGGTTTCAGTCATAATTTTATAAAATAGCCATTCATGTAATACAACCTGCATATTGTCCAAAACAATCATTATGGCTGATGTTTGACAGCAAGCCTAAAATCCCATTCTCCCACTCCAGAAGGTTACTTCCATTTCCTCCCCTAATCTGTTCTGGGAAGGATCAAACTCCCCTCTTTATTTCCCAAATAAAATATCCCAGATAATTAAGGAATAGTCAAGCTGCTAGCAAGGAACCTGAATTCCACATTCTGCCAGCTGCATAAAAACTTTAGAGATCATAGAAAGTGGAAGCTGGAAGTTCGGCTCCATTTACAAGCAGGCAGAAAACTCATTCAAGACAGGATATACATGGAAATCAAACCTTTTTAGAAACACAAAGCCCATGTTGCACAAACCAAAACTTCAAAAACATTGAACCATATAAGAATTCCTCCTCTTATCCAATTTGTCATTCAGCTGACAGAAAGGAGCTTCTAGCCGCTCTGTCAATTTAAAACGACAGCTTCCCCCCTCCTTCTTCTTTGCCAAGCGATCTCCTGGCTGAGCCTCAATTTAAAGGACTGTCTTGTTGTTGTTTTCTCTTCTTTGAGTCTTGATTTTTCCTTCTAGCCGATCAGCTGGGAGTTGAGGCAGCAATAGATTGGGCCAGGCAGAATTTTACTATTGGTTCTCGAACTACTCAAAATGTTTACGGTTCTTGAACTGGGGAGAACTCAACCACTACTGTTTAAACACTTAAAGCCTTTTTGCATAGTTGCAGTGGGCTTTGGCATAGATCATTGGATGAAAACTCGAGGTATTTAACAGGGTGTCATCTTTAAGGTAATGTACATCAAGCTTGTTAGTGTTTAGGTTCTTTTTATACTGAGCATTTGCTGGTTGAGATTTAGTTTAGTTTTCAGATAAAGTCAAGGTCTTTTGAAGGGTAGAAATATTGTTGGTGGTGAAATAGTTTGATCGTCAGCAAAGAGACACAATAAGAGATAAGGTCTGAGATCATTTATGTATTTATGAAGAAGTTGGTCCAAAATGCCTTGGAAAGCCACTCACAGGAACAGGATTTGATTTGCTTAGTAAAGTAGAAAGAGCTTTTGAATTGTAAAATTAACTAGGCTTAACATATGCAAGGAGGATTAATGGGGTTTGTGGCTGTTAATCAGTTATTCACCAAACCAGAGATGAATTTCTCACTGCCTGATCTCTGTTTCCTTTTATCTCTTGTGCATTCTGTCCATCAGCTGAACCCCAGAGGAGAGACCTGGACAGAGCCCCAAGTCGGTGATCATTCCTTATAGCTTCTACCCTTCCTTGTTCCTTCAGTTTTCCAAGGTAATATAATGCACCCATTGAAAGCAGAACTCAAGGCCATGATTCCTCAAAGAACAGTTTATGGATACATCATGGACTGGTGGCTTGAAAGTTCCGTGGTTTCTAGTTAAATGAAAGTCCTTTTCCTCAAGTCATCAGTCACATTGTTCAATGCTGGCTGGTTGTGTTACTCCGTCCTCCTCTCTCTCAGACACCTCCTAGGATGACCTTGGTTCCCACAGGAAAACTTTTTTGTTTTGGCTATTAAACCCATTGTCCATTTTCCCCTCCTGTCCACTTCTGCCTTGTGGCAACTGAAGCCTCAGATGGCCTCAACAGGTTCACTTGGGTTGACAGTCAGATCTTCCCTTTGGTGTGCAAAAGAAAATCAGATAGGGAATAATTGTTCAATCAACCCCACAGGGTCCCTGAAAGGAGGAAGGAGGATGCTTCTGGCAGATTGGAAGCTTTCACTTTTGCTGTCAGCATGGGTAGGCTGGGTCAGGATTCCCTCCCAGCTAGTTCAGCCTGTTACCTAAGCGAATACCTTTGACATCTGGCTACTGGTGAATGGGGCACTGGGTCTGAACAGGAAATTAGCTTAACACTTTTGAAACTTCAGACTCCGCCTGACTGACTCTGCAATCACTTCTGGTTTGATAGTTTCTTGAAATTTGATAACTTTTCAAACATGAACTCATTTCTATAAATATCACCCAGTTTCTGTGGGCTGTACAAACATTTAAATCAGGAGAAATTTGCCAGTGGCGTGTCCTTCCCTCCCTCCTGCTCCATTGTGGACTCTTGAACAGCCCCTAAAAGCATGAGAGGAAAAATCACCATTACCTCAAACAAATCCAGAAAGCCAAATAAAATATAAACCATTACAAGCCGCACAGAACAGAAATACCAGCTACATCCAGGAAGATGGAACTTAGGCTCCACTGAGACTTTCCCACAACTTCTCCTCAGGTTGTCTTCATCCTGCACCCCAGTTCATAGCCCTTCATATCAGCTTCACAGTACTTTACAGCCCTCTCTAAGCGGTCAGCCTCTTGAACAATCTGGCTCCTCATTTTACCCACCAAGGAAGACGGAAGGCTGAGTCAACCTTGAGCCTGGTCAGATTCAACTGCCAAACTGCTGGCAGGGCAGTCAGCAAAAGGAACCTGTGCCATTCTAACCACTGCGCCACCTGGCTCTTGCAACAAAGCAAGATTACCTGTTATCTACTCACATTTGCATGCTTTTGAACTGCTAGGTTAGCAGGATCTTAGTACATATCAAATCTTCTACAATGCAATACTCAATAAGTGCTTAAAGAGATCTGATCATCTCGACTTGCTGGCTTGGTCGGGTTCATCAGTGAGAACTTTGACAACCAGAACTTGTGGCATCTTCAGCTTGTTTATGGTCTAATTCTGTAAACTGCCCAGAATATAAGAATAACATTACTCTATATTAACTGAACAAATAAATGAATTGCACAAAACAAATTGCAAGCACAGTAAGAAGAGGGTTGCACAATTTTGCAGCTGTGATGGAACCTGCCTGGAATTCCACATTCCTGCCAGCTGCATAAAGGAAACTTTGTAGAGATCATAGAAAGTGGAAGCTGGAAGTTCGGCTCCATTTACAAGCAGGCAGAAAACTCATTGACATCTCACAATGAAATCACCTTTTTAGAAACACAAAGCCCATGTTGCACAAACCACAAAACTTCAGAAACACTGAACATTCCTCCTCTTATCGAATTTGTTGTTCAGCTGACCCAGAGAGGAGCTTCTAGCCGCTCTGTCAATTTAAAACGACAGCATTACTTCTTCTTTGCGATCTCTGGCTGAGCCTCAATTTAAAGGACTGTCTTCTTGTTTTCTCTTCTTGATAAGTGAGTCTTGATTTTCTAGCCGATCAGCTGGGAGTTAGGCAACAATAGATTGGGGCAGGCAATTTTTACTAGTTCTCGAATCAAAAGGTTTATTAGTTCTTAACTGGGAAGAAGGTAACAAATATACTGTTTAAATCTTGCCTTTTTGCAATGTTGTTGCAGTGGGCTTTGGTGCTTGATCATTGGATATAACTGAGGTCTTTAACAGGGTGGGGTCATCTTTAAGGTAATGTCCATCAAATTGTACTTAGTGTTTGGGTTCTTTTTCCAATATGTAAGACTGAGCATTTGCTGGTTGAGATTTGGGTTGCCAGTTTTAACCATTCAGATACAAAGTCAAGGTCTTTCTGAAGGTGTTGTATTATTGGGTGTTAAATAGTTTGACATCGTCAGCAAAGAGAACACAATAAGTTGAGATAAGGTCTGAGATCATTTATGTATAGTATGAAGAGTTGGTCCAGAACTGTGGGAATGCCACTCTTGACAGGAACAGGATTTGATTGCTTGTAGTAAAGAGTAGAAGAGGCTTTGACCTGAAAAATGATTGTAAAATTAACTAGCAACGATATGCATGGAAGAGGGCTGCACAATTTTGTGATGTCTCTCAACCAAAGAGGCTGTCCTTGTATATTTAGCAGAAGTTTCTAGACTCCTCTTCACTTCTGAAACACCAACCATCGACATGTCCCAAAAGAGCATACTGGAGGTTATCAATTCTCTTAACAGCTGGTAAGTTTATCTGTTTTACTTATGTTTCTAGCTTTGGTTTCAACCAGGACAAATTTGGGGTGCAAAACATGATTCGTTTCCTTGACAAGAATCATTACTGGAATAGATAAACTCTGGAGGAACTTGGACCCATTCAAAACTGCTAAGTTGGAGAACAGGAATGACATTGTAAGGATGATTCTATGAGTTAAAGTCAGGTCATGTCAACAGGTCATGTCAAATTCTAAATTTTCTAAATTCAAGTCTGGAATGGTATTTTGCTGTAAACAGAGGAGTGGAGAACTCTTTTTTTTTTTTTTCAAAAATGTTTTATTTTGACATTCTTATCCAATAACATATCCAATAACATATTTAATGTACCATCATATACAATTAATCGGTCTGAGTCACCATTCCTTTTCCTTTTACTCTCCTTCTCTATTCTACTTTCCATAACCATCCTCCCCTCTTATCTACATCCTCTCCTCTTTCCTCCCTACTCCTTCTTCTCCCTCTTCCTCTTCCTTCCTTTCCTCCTCCTCCTCTCTCTTTCCTCCTTCTCTTCTACTCCTTCTTTCCCTTCATTCTAAAGTAGTAGCCAGGCAGGTCCGATCTTAAATTAATTATACATCTTCAATCATCTTTGTACATTAACTATCAATCCATTTTCTGCTCCCCTCCCCCTTCCTCCCCACCCCCAGGACTTCAAGAACCGTACAGGGTATAAAACTAACAACAAAATTAAAATCTAGCACAAATCATAATCCATAGTCATTCCTTAAAACCTCCACTCCCCCAAAGACAAAGAAGATACTTTTCTTCACTCCATTATATATCAGACCATTCCACTCCTAGAGTTCTCAGAAGTTTCCAATTGAGTTAGTATTTATTCTTGAATAAAAAGCATAGTTTTAATATCCAACCTTCATCAATCAATATCAAACAACGTTCCATCTTCCAATATTCAAGGGTTCTTCTAAAATGTCTTTCTTCAGTCTCTCAAACATAGTTCATATTTCCAGCTTAGTTTCTTTAATTTTTTGTCCAATCTTCCGGGTAAGCAATAGTCCATCTTTTCACATCTTTAACATTTATATACAATAATAATATTACAAATATCCAAAGTATCAATTGTAGTATTAAAATCTTCACTTTACCTTATATCAAATAACATTATTAAATTACACCTATAACTTATCCAAAATATATCTATTATAACAATTACATTCTAATTAACATTACATCCATCTCTTAAATATAATATTTAATCCAAATTCCTAAATTTTACTATCTATCCTCCAAAATTAAACAATATTCCTATTCCTTTATACCTTTATATATCATATAGTACTAAAATTACATTTATATCCACAATAAATCATTTACAAAATTAACCATAATCATATATATAAAGTTAAACATTCTCCTCCTTCTTCTATCTTACATTTTCGACCATCTATTCACCATTCAACTTAACATCTGTTAACAAAGAATTCCCAATCTTTAATACATTAGTATAAAATCTGTGCTTTACAAATTGTGTTGAGAAAATACTTTTCTTCCTTTATAATTCAGTGTTAAACACTGGAACCTCCCATCTAAAATATATCTGTTGTTTCTGCTCATCCACCAGAAGGCAAATTCTTTTCTCTTTCTTAACATTTTAGAATTTCCTTCATCATTATTATAAGGTGGAGAACTCTTCTTGTCTATTTCTGGACATCAATTGTATTAATCCAAATGAGGTGTGGGTTCCAGACAGGTGAGCTGTATTCAAGAATTGGTCTAGCAAATGTTTTATATACTCTGGTTAGTAGTGTAATCTTTCTGGAGAAAAAGTTACACAAGATTAAGTTTATAACTCGTAAAGCCTTTTTTGTGATGTAGTTGCAGTGGGCTTTGACACTTAGATCACTGGATATGAAAATTCCAAGGTCTTTAACGGGGTGACCCGTTATGTCCATCAAGCTTGTATTTAGTGTTCTGATTCTTTTTCCAATGATAATGTATAATGTAGGTTGACGTGTGCATCGTTGTATACAAACTCTAAATAAACTTAAAAAATATGCTGGCCCTATTTATATCTTGGGTTTAGATTCCAGAATAAGTACCTGGTTTCTCCAGATTCTGGATTTTAGGAGCATAAAATTGTAGAGTTGGAAAGGACCATGAGGATAATCTAATCCAGTGCTGGCGAACCTTGCAATCAGAGGTGCACACAGATTGTAGGCATGCAGGCCATCACCAGCTGCTCTTCCATAAATTCTACTGTGGGAAAATGGGAGGGGGGATTGTATGGAGTGAAGAGGATATGTAGTCAAAATAACCTCCTTTCGGGCTCCAGTGACGTCACCCTCCTGCTGGGTGCTCAAACAGAGCACTCCGTGTTAGAAGATTGTAAAAGTCAGTGAAACAGAAAATAAATCACTGTTCACTGAGCTTAGCATAATCTCTGGGTGAAAGAGATTATCAGAATTGTGGAAGAGTGGCAGGTCTGACAGGGGGTTTGCTCTTAAGAGCGAATTTTCCTGGATTTATGACCCCACCGAATTCCACTCCTTCCAACTTCAGCACGCCCCTGTTTTTATCAGGGAAAAGGAGAGGAATGTTGCTTCTGCTCTAGAGAACTTATTAAATTGATTGATATTCCAAGCAGACGGGAATTTCACTGCGTTCGAACTTTGATGTAGAATCAGCATGGCAAGTACCGACTCCCTTTTTGAAATTTGAAACCTTTCTTTGTCTTTGATTAATTGACTTTTAAAATGGCGTCTAAAAGTGAAAGTAAAAATATTTTAGTACGATGAAGCAGCGTTACTTGTGGATTGTTACAAACGGAGTTTTTTTATACTGAAAGGAGGAAGGAGAGTTATTAAGTTTGAATTCTGATTCTTTTGAAGACAGAATGGCAGCTAAACCTTTAAAGCCTTCTGGAAGAAGGGGATCTGAACCAAGTCTTGAGGAAATATTGAAAGAACAATTAAAACTTTCTGAAGATAGGCAAAAAGAGATGATGGAGAATTTTAATGCAAAAATAAGAGAAGATATTCTTATGGCAGTTCAAGGACTGAGTAAAAATTGAAGGATTGGAAGTGGAAATGCAACAGATCTCTCAGTCAAATAAGTATTTAGAAGATGAAATGAAAGGTGTTCAGAAAAAAGTGGATCAAAATGAAGATCAGGTTGTGATATTACAATATAAACTTATGGAAGGAGCTCTTAGAATTCGTGGTATGCGAGAAGAGCGTGGAGAAGACTTAAGAAAAATTATATCAGAAGCATTGGCTGAATTTATTGAAGGACCGCCAAGAGGTAGCTTACCAAATTGATAAAATATATAGAGTTAATTCTTGGATTGCAAGACAGAGAAAGCTTCCTCGGGACATTGTGGTTTATTTTGTGAAAAGGACTATGAGAAATCAAATTCTGCAAGTTTCATATCAGACAACTTTAAAAATTGGAGAACAGGAGTTGAAGGTGTTGAAAGAGATTCCTTCAAAGATGTTAAGAGACAGGAAGCAATTTGCTTTTTTTACACAAGAACTTAAAAAACATCAGATTCAATTCAGATGGGAGGTGCCAGTTGGACTGACACTATTCTATCAAGGAAGGAGATATAGAATTGACACGGTTTTAAAGGCAAAGGATTTTCTTTCTACAGTTTTGAAAGTCGAAATAGAAGTGATAGAAAACTTCAAGAGACTCAAGAAGGCGTGGTGACCCAAGAGCCTTTATTGCTGCCAGTATTAGAGGAACCACAAGAGCAAAGGGTGACAAGAGGAGCCCTTAAGCGTAAAGAAGAGCAACAGTCTCAAAGTAAAGTCAGGATCCCATTATGGAAGCTGTGGGAGGAGCTACGGAAGATACCGGAGGAGGAGCTTCCGTTGTCTGCTTCAAAGCTTCAGGAGGCCAATAATGGCAAATAGAATCTTGTCATGGAATGTTAATGGCTTGAATTCAGCTCAGAAAAGAAGGAAAATATTTCACTACTTGAAACAATTTAAAAATGATGTGATTTGTTTGCAAGAGACACATATAAAATTATCAGACCAAAAATATTTAGTTAATTCAAAATTGGGTAACCATTTTGTTGCATCAGCTTTGGAAAAGAAGCATGGAATTGTTGTATATATCAGGAAGGATATACCAGCTAAGCTAATTGAGGCAGATATTCAAGGAAGATTTATTGCTATTGAACTGGTGATAGATGCAAAAGACTTTGTTGATAGGTATTTACGCACCTAATCAGCAACAAGAAAAGTTTTACAAAATGTTACATGAGAGGTTGACCCTCTGGGATTATAGTTCGTTTATTTTATTAGGAGACTGGAATGGAGTAATTGATACAAGAAGGATAAGAGAACTTCCTCCAAGAAGATACCTATACATGCAAAATTACCAAAATCTTTTTGAAATGATGGAAGACTTTGAGTTTAGAGATATATGGAGGTTACGGAATCCAGATGAGAGAGATTTTACTTTTTTTTCTGATAGGCATCAATCTTTTTCACGCATTGATTTTATTTTAATTTCTAATGACTTGTTTTCTAGGGTGAAGAAAACGAAGATATTTTCGAGGTGTTTAATTGACCATAGCCCAGTATGGATGGAATTATTACAAGGGAAAAAAGGTGGTAGAACATGGAGGTTGAATGAAAATCTGTTTAGATATGAGGATAATGTAACTTATTGTAAGAAACAGTTAAAAGAATTTTTTGATTTTAATATGTACAAAGGGACACCTATAGGAACTGTGTGGGAAGCGAGCAAAGCGTTTATTAGAGGGATATTGATTTATTTGGACAACAGGCAAAGGAATAATAAACAAAAGCAGCGTAGATATTTGGAAGAAGAAATTCAAAGGAAGCAACAGTTATTAATTCAAAACCCACAAGATCATAAACTTAAAGAGGCTATAAAATATTACAGAGTCAATTTAATATGTTAATGGCAGACCAGGTGGCAACGAATATACAATATGCTAAACATAATACTTTTTGTAATGCAAATAAACCTGGGAGATGGTTGGCATATAATTTAAGGAAGAAACAGAAAGCACGTGTCATACAAAAAATAGAATATAAAGGTAAAGAGACATATCAACAGGATAAAATTAAAAAGGCATTCTCAGAATTTTATATTGCACTATATGCAAAAGACAAAATATTGGATAGGGATATTTATGATTATTTGAAAGATTATAAGGTGAATATTCTAACATTAGAACAGAGGAGGAGCTGAACCGCCGATAGCTACTGGAGAAATAGTGGAGGCAATTAAACAATTAAAATGGGAAAACCCTGGTACAGATGGTCTTACAGCAACTTATTATAAAAAAAACAGGATGAAATATTAGGCCCACTTAAAGAATTATTTAATCAGATACAATTAGGGTGGGAATACCCCGTCATGGAAAACATCTTTTATTTCACTGATACGAAGAGGAGCAAGACTGCTCTAAACCTGGTAACTATAGGCCGATTTCACTTTTAAATAATGATTATAAGATTTTTGTAAAAATAATAGCAAATAGATTAATGTTAGTTTTACAACAAAGAATTCATACTGATCAATCTGGTTTTATAAAAGGGAGGCAGATGAGGAATAATGTTAGACAGATTATTAATATATTGGAATATTTGGAAAGAAGAATACTTCAAGCGGCACTTATTTTTGGATGCAGAAAGCCTTTGATCGATTGCATTGGGATTTTTATTTAAATTAATAGAAAAGGCAATTTGGAGACTGTTTTATTAGAATAATTAAAGCGATTTATGGAGAGCAAACAGCACAGATTATAGTAAATGGTAGTTTGACAGAAGTTATTAAGATTGCGAAAGGAACAAGACAGGGATGTCCCTTATCACCATTATTGTTTGTTTTGACTCTGGAACCATTATTAGATAAAATACGAGAATTAATGAAAATAGAGGAATTAAGATTAGACAATATGAGTACAAAGTTAGAGCTTTTGCAGATGATGTAGTGGTTACGTTAATGAATCCTATAAATTCAAGTAGATTTTTGTTGGAAGTAATTGATAAATATGGAAAGGTATCAGGATTTAAAAAAAATCAGAAAAAAACAAAAGAGATAATTAAAATATGTCTATACAACAGAAACAAAAACTAGAGGAAATGACAGGATTTGAGGTAGTAAAAAGGTTAAATATTTAGGGTCTATATTAGCTCATCGAACAAGAAACTTTATAAGAATAATTATGACTTGCTATGGCAAAAAGTTCAGAATGATATGAATGGCTGGAAGAAATTGCAGTTATCCCTATTGGGAAGGATTGCGGCTATTAAAATGAATGTGTTACCTAGATTTTTGTTTCTGTTCCAGATGATACCTACAATTAAAAGGATAAAATTTGGAAGATTGGCAGAGTGGGATTAATAAATTTATATGGCAGGGTAAAAGGCGAGGTTAAAATGAAAATAATACAGGATTCACGGGAAAGAGGTGGTTTAAGAATGCCTAATTTTAAACTATATTATGAAGCAGTAACCCTCTCAGTAATAAGTGACTGGTTTAACTTAACAGAGGAAAGAATTTTGAATATAGAAGGTTATGACTTGTTATATGGATGGCATGCTTATTTTATGGAAAAAAGTGGATAGGGCTTTTAAGAATCATGTGTTGAGAAGTGCTCTTTTGGTCTGGAATAAATATTCCTATAAATTAGATTATAAGATTCCTATATGGGCGAGCCTAGACATGCAATAGAGAATATAAATATAGAACAGAAACAGGAAATGATTACATATAAAGAACTTTTGTATGCTGAAGGAGGTAGATTGCAATTAAAATCATTACAGGTATTAAATGAAGAAGGGAGGAATTATACTTGGTTTCAATATGGGCAAATAAGTGCTAGATGGAAAGAAGATCAAAAAATTGGTATAATGCAAAGAGAGGAAAATTTAATAAAGCAAATTAGAAATCAGACCCACGAGCATATAAAGAGATTGTATAATGTGTTGCTTGAAATAGATTCGGAAAAGGATTTGGTAAAGGATTGTATGATAAAATGGGCACAGAATATTCAGGAACCAATAATGTTGGAAACATGGGAGAAAATTTGGGTTAGAAATGTTAAGTTTACACAAGCACAGAATTTAAGGGAAAATTTTTATAAGATGTTTTATAGATGGCATTTAGATCCCAAAAAATTATCATGTATGTATCCTAATATCCAAGCGAAATGTTGGAGGTGTGATTGTGATGATGCTACATATTTTCATATTTGGTGGACTTGCAAGAAAATTAAGGTCTTTTGGATAAGAATTTGGTGGATTATTCAAAATGTACTGAAGAAGAAGATAAAGTTCCTGCCACAATTTTTCCTTTTGGGAATTATAATGGATTGTACAGGATTGAGACTAAACTGATTTTGAACTTAATAACAGCAGCAAGACTGTTGATTGGACAATACTGGAAGAAAGAAGAGATACCTACAATAGAAGAATGGATATTGAAAGTTATTAACTTGGCTGAGATGGCTAAAATCTCAGCGTTTTAAAAGACAATACGCAGGAAAGATATTTAATTGAATGGAAAAATGGATTGATTATCTACAAAACAGATATCAGATTAAGAAATATCAGATTGCCTTTGAATAATTAGAAAGTTATTTTATGTAATGGGAGGGGTTGGGAGGCGAAAAGCTTTGGATGTGGTTATTTGGATTGGACTTTACCTTGTGATTGACCGGAAGCCGGGGGTGGGGAGGAGGGGATGTTTTGTTTTTGTTTTTTTTTTGGGAGGGAGGGGGAAAAAAGGGGGAAAATGTTTTTGTTTTTTTTAAAACTCTTTCAATAAAAAAAAAAAAAAAAAAAAAAAAAATAACCTCCTTTCTAGAAAGTCAAGGTCGCTTTGCCCTGCAGCTGTGCTGAGAAGAATGGGAGGCATCTTCTGTTCTGGAGCGTTTCTGGTTGGTTTGGGTGATGGACATGTGGATGATGGGCAAGGACCTGAACTTTCTTTTGGGTGAGGAAAACCCGGAAGCTCTCAGATTTGGGTTTTCCCAGATGTGCCAGTATGACAGCTCTAATAAAAAGTAACTTAGAGGAAATTGAAGCCTCAGAGTTTTCTTTCATTGGGGTTGTTACTTGGAACCCTGACACTTGCCACGGGACAACTTGCTGCAGGACAGGAGTTACACGAATATCAAAGAAATGGTGGAATCATTCAAAAAAGATGCAAAAGGAGGGACAAGTTGAAATATGGATGACAAAAATTAAAATAAAATATGTTTTGTTTATTTTAAATGATTAAATTTAATTGTTAAATTGTCCCACAGCAAGTTGGCCATGGTGACTTGGCCACAGTGAGTTGGCTATGGTGAGTTGCCCCATGTCACATGTGGGGTTCCAGGAGGAGACCAGCCTGGTAGCAGAAAGAGGCAAAACCCAAGCAGTCCTTCAAATGATCACTCAGGGGTTCTCCAGAAGAGTCCTTCAGGTGGTCAGGTCAGCCTGAGGGTTGGTGGAATGTTGGGTCTCTCTGGTGGGGCAGATCTTCTTTTAAGTGGGTTCAGCTCCCAGATGGGACATTTGACCCCCACTTGCTACTCTATGAAAGAGAGGCCATTGCCTAGAGAGCCCTCACCGTGTCTTCTATCTTGGAGCCATCCTCTCCTTGCTCAGAAAAGGCTTCCATGGAATCTGAGGGTCAGAAATGGGATGCGTAGAAGGTCTCTTATGACCCAACATTGAAGGATTCCTCTTTCTTCTCTCTGGACCTGCAGGAACTTCTGGAATAGAAGAACTAAATGGCATTCTGGGGGAGTCTGTCACATTCCAAGTGAAGACCTCACCACCATATGAAACAATTTCCTGGAATAAAATTGTCAACAATAATTCTAGAGCTATTGCTTTGATGTATTTCAAGGATTCATGTAACATTGTGTTCCTCCAACCAGACTTTCAAAACCGAGTGAGAGTCTCCATTGACTGCAGAAAATTACATCTTAGCCCTCTAAAGAAATAGGACGCTGGCAGATACACTGCAGGAATTGTTTTACCAAATAAAAAGTCCGTGGATGAGTCCTTTGGTCTGCAGGTTTTGCGTAAGTATCCCAGCCACACATTCCTGGAATCTCTCCTTTGCCCAGGGAGAGGTGGAGAGGTGGGGGAGATTTCTGTTGGAGGATGGAGGGCTATTAGAAGCTGAAATCAAGCAATGTCTTGCACACTCTTTCCCTGGAAGGGGGCCTATGGGGGTCCATCACAGCTCCCTTCAGGCTCCCCTCCCCCTGTGGCACAGGCTGGACTGGGCCAGGCCAAAAGTGGCTTCCCATGGGGATGAAGAGAGAGGCAGGTGGGCTTTGAGGCTGGGATCTCCAGAGAGGCGGTTCAAGATCCTCTCTGTGGGTCAATTGGGACTGGCTGGACCCACCAACTCTTTGGGGAAGAGTCAGGGGGTCCTGGGTGGGCGGTGAGCTTGGAGCCTCATCCTCTTGCCCTTAATCCATGGTTTGGTATAAACGGGGGCTTAGAGGAAGGCAGAGGATGAAGGGTCCTTCCCCACCATGGTGGGCCTCTCCCTTCACAATGTGTCACATGTGAGAGGAGAGAAATTCATTGTCAGAGAAATGAGTGACACATATTTTCCCTGCTCTAATTCAAGCAAAACCATTGATTGATCCATGTTATTGCTGCTTCTCCTTCCTCCTTGGCCTTCCTGTGATTTTGTGGTCTTTCACAAATGGTGTCTCTCCATCTCTCCTGCCAAGCACGTTTGGTGGACTCTGAGCTGAAAGTGACCTGCACTCCTGAGGGGACTTGAAACAGAACCTGGCAGCTGAATTGCTCTACAGGGACCTGGGAAGACAGAGCGAACATCAGCTGGATTTCATCTGCCCAGAGCACAGGTCCTACCCCTGGGAGTTCTGTGATCCAGTTTGTCTCCCTTGACCTCAATGCAACATGCACAGCAGAAAACCCTGCTAGCCAGGCATCCAGGACGGTCTCCTTAAAGCAAGTTTGTGCAGGTAAGTTGTTTTTTCTTAAAAAAGGCAGTGGGACCAAAGATGAATCTGAGATTCTCTGGAGTGGTATAAGGTCTCTTGCTTGAGCAGGGGTATCAAACTCAATTTCATTGAGTTGGGCTACAACCAACAATCCACAAAGAATTCTGTGCAAACATATGGATTACAGTCATGAAGCATTACTTCCTACCATCACCAGCCACACTTGGAATACTGCATTCAGTTTTGGTCACCACGATGTAAAAAAGATGTTGAGACTCTAGAAAGAGTGCAGAGAAGAGCAACAAAGATGATTAGGGGACTGGAGGCTAAAACTTATGAAGAACGGTTGCAAGAACTGGGTATGTCTAGTTTAATGAAAAGGAGGACTAGGGGAGACATGATAGCAGTATTCCAATATCTCAGGGGCTGCCACAAAGAAGAGGGAGTCAAACTATTCTCCAAGGCACCTGAGGGTAGAACAAGAAGCAATGGGTGGAAACTAATCAAGGAGAGAAGCAACCTAGGAGAAATTTCCTGACGGTTAGAACAATTAATCAGTGGAACAATTTGCCTGCAGAAGTTGTAAATGCTCCAACACTGGAAATTTTTAAGAAAATGTTGGATAGCCATTTGTCTGAAATGGTGTAGGGTTTCCTGCCTGGGCAGGGGGTTGGACTAGAAGACCTCCAAGATCCCTTCCAACTCTGATGATGATGATATTATTATTATTATTATTGTTATTGTTATTACTATTATTATTATTATTATTATTATTATTATTATTATTATTATTATTA